>NW_022196891.1:28388069-28404915 GCF_008632895.1 Mastomys coucha | reverse complement strand
CCCCCAACTCCCCAGTCACGGTCCCCTGCAGAACAAGGAGTCTGTCATCTAGTTGTGATTGTAACTTCAGAGCTCAAAGGAATTCATCACACCTGTGTTCCTCCCCAACCACACAGGGGCCTGCGCAAATAACTTCTCAATTCTCCACCACTAAATCAGCTATAGGAAAACCATCCCGACCCTTTTCCTTCCTGTCTTCTCCCTCCCCCACTGCTCACATGTGTACACACATACTAAAATCCGACTCCCCAGCCACTTCCCATTTATAGGAAATGGGGGATGATGTGAGGAGGAAGGCCGTCCTTGGGGAACGACTTAATAGTCTGGCTGGATATTGGAGAAACCAAAGACGCTGGCAAAATGCATTAGCAGCTTCTGCCCCACCCCCTCCCCATCTTCTCCCCATTATCCTTGGGCTCAGAGCAAGCAGCCTCCTTTCTAGGAAGATGAGCTACCTATCCGAGAGTGGTGGGCTTGGCTGAGAAGGCTGAGAAGCCGGGAAGGACCTACAGTTCCTTTGATGCCTTCTCTCTTTTCCCCAACTGGATAATCCAAAGACTATGGTCATTTCACTGTCTTTGCTTCTTCTCCTGCCCGCCTCAGGGGGGGCAGAATGAGCAGTCTCTTGAATCAGAAGAACCTGCAACAGAGTCAAATCCATGCTGGCAAATTGGAAGAAAGAATAGGCCCCTTGGGTTTTTGGGAGTTTTCTTACAACCAAATAGCCAGAGATATATGTTTCATCTCATTTATTCTTCATAGTAGGGAAAAGCTAGAAACAAAGTATAGAATAACAAGTCCCTGGTTCTACAGATTATGGCAAGTCCACACAATGAAATGTTCTGTTACCAATAACAATGATGACAGGCTGGTAGTGGGTGCCTATAATCACAGCATTCCAGAGGCAAAAGCAAGAGGAGCCAGCATTTGAGGCAGTCTGGACTACAATAGTAAGCTCTTATCTCAAAATACTAAGGAGCAGAGGCATAGGTCAATGACAGAAGATGTGTTTAGCATAGTCCTGGGTTCCATCCCAACCAAGGAGGAAAAGCTGGATAATTGTGATTGGGGTAATGTTTGTGATGTGTTGTCAAGTGAGAAGACATGGATACAAAATAGCATGTACGCCAGGCAGTGGTGGCGCATGCCTTTAATCCCAGCACTTGGGAGTCTGAGACCAGCCTGGTCTACAGAGTGAGTTCCAAGGCAGTCAGGGCTACACAGAGAAACCCTGTCTCGAAAAACCAAAAAAGCATGTACAAGGAGATAGAGATTTGTCATTTACTCATGTGATAGGATTGGACTTTGAAATGGAAAGGGATGTCAGTGGAAAAAGCAGATTCAGAATAAGATCTTGTTCATGTAAGTAGACCCCACCAATATTAATTTCTCAGTTTTGGTGGTCATTTTGCTGTGGGAAACTGGTCCAACAGTGGACAGGAATTCAGTGTTATCTTTGTGATCTAGAATTAGTTAAATGTTTTAAAAAATGATTTTAAGACTATATTTTCATAAGAAGTGATGTTTTAAAAAGATATATACTGGGTTTTGTTTTATGCTTGTTCAGGAGAATTATTTTTTGTTGTTGTTCTTACCTTACTCTTTTGAGACAGAGTCTCACTGAGTCTGGAGTTCATCAATTGACTGGACTGTCTGGTCAGTGAAAGCCCCAGGACCCTTCTGTCTCTCTGCCTACTAGCTCTGGGATTATAGTCATGCACTGCCATGCCTGGATTTTTTGTTTTGTTTTAATGTTTATTTATTGTGTATGAGTATGTTGAGTTTTGGGTTTTTTTGGGGGGTGTTTTGTTTTGATTTTTGTTTTTTGAGACAAAAACTTAATGTATAGCTCAGGTTAGCCTTGAACTTAAAACTCTCCCTTTTCCTCCATAATGTGTTTCACCAAGCCCATCTTGATAAACATGTATTCATTCATTTGTTTATGGTGTATGTGTACACACACACACACACACACACACACACACACATTCGCTTGTGCATGTTCTTGCTCATGTGTGTAAACTTGTAGGAGTTAGTCCTCCCCTTCCATCATGGCGGTTCTGGGAATCAAACTCAGCATTAAGCATGGCATTAAATGCCTTTACCCTAAAGCCATCTTGCTGGTCCAATACATGCTATTTTTAAATAGCAAAAAATAAAATGAAATGAAGGAAGGAGGAAAAAGAGAGAGAATTGAGTAGCCAGCACGGTGGCTGCCTCTGCCACCTGTCTGTAAAGGGCTAGAGGTGGGGAGACCAGAAGCCAGCAGGCCAGGGGCTCCATGGTGTGTGAAAAATCTGGGAGAAGCACTTTGGAGAGGGTGAATGGAGAGCAACCAGGGAGGCTGCAGGCAGCAGCTGTACCAGGCCTCCCAGCACTGAGCTTCCCAGCATGCCAAGCTTCAGAACATTATGAGAGTAAGAGTAGAAGAAATCGAAAGCACTGACATAACCAGATGGCTCCTCTTCCCTCTCCAGCCCAGCTCAGGGATGCTCATGGCCTCTGGGTCTTGGGGTCACTATGCCCCACCCTGATGGCTGTCACAGGCCAGAGAGCCTTACAGCTGTTGACAAATGAGATCTTCTGCACATAACTGGGGTCACAACAGCCGACCTGGAGAAAGCTCCCCTTAGAGAATGTTCTGGAACCCTTCAGTGAGAAACCTGTCTTTGCATTCAGACCTCCTTGTTGACGCTGTTGGACCTTCCTTCTCTGACCTGACCAGGGGAATCTTTGAGAACCAGATGCCTCCCCAGCTTCAACAAGCAGGGACAGAGTGTACAGGGAAAGCAAACAGAGCAAACAAACAGGACGGAGCTCAGATACTGAGTCCATTCCTGCTGCAGAAAGCTCATGGCTTTTTCGTAGACAAAGTCAGTGTCTAGAAGTGGCTAAAGAGGGCAAACTAAAACTAGAGTCATGGGGTGCCAGAACGAAGCTTTTGAAGAGGACTAGAGGAAGGGAGAGGAAGTTCACATCGAGGTAAGGCCCAAATTATTTCAAGGAGACCTTAAGCAAGGTAGGGACACTGAGGCATTGGGGCATCAGGGGATGGGGAGGGTGAATGAACTACTGTTTCTCTCTCTCTCTCTCTCTCTCTCTCTCTCTCTCTCTCTCTCTCTCTCTCTCTCTCTCCCTCTCTCTCTCTCCCTCTCTCTCTCTCTCCTCCCATTCCCCCTGCTTCACAGGTACCACATGAACAGCCCACGGTGCCTCTTCTTGCCGGAGCTTATGTAGGGGCTACACCGGGATTGGTTAGATACCTGGTCAAGGTGTTCAGTCAGGCCTGTGAGATCAATGCATAAACAATAAAGCATTGTTTATGTACCTTCCTCACGGAGGTACTCGAGCCCCAGTGTCTAAGTCCCCAGTGTTGAAGCCTCCGTGCCAGGGAGGGACTGTGTGTCTTTGTCGAGCCCTTGAACACTGAGATCCAAGGAGACAGTTCAAACTGTCTGGGGGGGGGGGGGTAACAGCCCCGTTCAAGACATCACAGAGCTCCAGCGATTCCACTTCCCCGTGGAAATGGAAATCCTTAAGCAGTGTGAGCCTCTGCCACCAGGAGACTGCTACAGGGAAGCAAGTGTGAGCTGTGGTATCCCAGCTCAATAGACATCCCAGCTGCCATTTCTCGCCCCACTAACATTTGTTTAAATAACAAGTGAAAGCCATGCTGGGCTGTAGGTTTAGGTCACTCACTTGTAAGGGTCAGATGAAGGATGCTTTTAACAAGTGGGACATACTTGGGCTCAAAGCAGGCGTACCCTCTTCTGTCTTTGGTACGGACTCCTAAATTTGGTGCCATGATGAGGAGAAAAACGGCTAGAATAAGTTCTGCCCCATAGAGACAACAGTTGGTCCCTGGAGGCTGAAAGTGGTGTCTAGAGGTGACTCAGCCATGTGTCCCCAGTCACAAATGTGGGCAGAGTGGAGAGCACTGGGCTTCTAGGATGCTTTTGGGGGGGGGGGGGGGGGGGGGGGGGGGATGGTCAGGATGGTGACCACTTGGTCCTGTGCAGGGCTTCACCTGGAATTGGTTCTCACAGCTATATCTAAAGTGGGCAGGGGCCACTTCTACAGTTGGGAAAACTGAAGACAGGTGAGTTGCCTAAGATGGTAGGGTTGAGGGGAGTGAGAGCCTTGAGTGCCCTGTCCTGCAGTATAGGGACTGGCTCAGACGACCCAGCGTTAATTCTGTACCCAGCCATGTGACAGCAGCAGCAGGCCCAGACAGAGCTCACACTAGATGGGGATCACAGAGGGATTTGGTTTGGTTGTTTTCTATGACTCCAGTTGATGGAGTAGGAAAAGCAGAGGGACCAAGCAAGGGGCAGGAGGGTACAAGGAGAAGCCCCGAGCTCACAGGGCATGGCACAAAGAGAAGGATGGGAAGTCTTCTACACGGTCAGTGCTCCCACGGCGTTTGCTCAACCAGTGTGCTAAGAGGAGGCTGAAAACCTGAAAGACATTGGAAACATAACAAGAAAGGTAAGAGTCCGGCTGGCAGAGGGACTTCCTATGGTGTCTCAGCACGCTATAAAATCTAACCTTGTTCTTGTAAGTGTCTACTGACCCCGAATCCAATGCAAGGTAACCCAAGGGTAGCAGGCAGGGGAGACGAACTGGCTCCTTCTGAAGGGTCTGAGGATACTGAGAATCGGGATGGCTAGTAAGAGCCAGGAGGTGTGTGAGCCAGGCCAGTGCTGGAATGGCTCTGGTTGTAGTCACTGCCGCAGCTGGTCCCTTGTGTGTCTGCGTCTGAGGGAGCCAGCGGGGCTGATACCAAGTTAAGTGGCTATAAAGTGATTCTCACGGTGCTGATGCAATGCTCAAGATAACAAGTGAGCGAGTCATTAATAACCAGGTTCTGAAGTAGCCTCCAGCCGCAGGGTGCACACAGCTTATCTGGCCTCTGGGAAGGAGCAGCAGTCTAATCCAGGTATCTGGGGCAGGGACAGGGGGCTCCAGAAGTGGTGGTGTGGAAGCCTAAGGGCTCTGGGGCAAGAAAGGGGAGCAGGGATAGCTATCTTAGTTCCCTGAGACACGGGGAAGACAAATTCCAGAGCATCATATGAGACCACATCAGCCATTTTAGATGTATGGGCTTCACCAGGAGGGCTGAGGTGGTGCTGAGGCCAGAGGACACACAGCAGACACTGGCTCAGATGAGCGGCACCTGTTCCTCCACCTATCCCCCCTCTCTTCTTCCAGCTGGCTTCTGTCCCCAGCTTAATCTCATGCCCATATCCAATACTTTACAGACCTGGTGGGGCATGAAGACCAGGTCAAAACGTCAAGCCTTACTTGATCTGGTTTCTCTACAGCTCATACTATATGCTAGGGACCTGACTTTGCTGGAGTAGATGGATTCTCTAAGATTCAGGTGGCTGTATGTGTCCCACAGGCTAAATAAAGGGCTAGAGTGCATTGGAGTATGGGGTGGAGCACTCTGTGGGAATCCCAGAGCAGAGGGTGTCCATTCTGCTTTATAGGATGAGAACCCCCCCCCTCCATGCACTGGAGAGCAAGTGACTTGCTAAAGGGCTACGTGGACAGAACTCGAAGCTCCCCTGGCACGGAGTCACATGTGCATTTCTAAAAACCTTCACAACCTTCTTGAGCATCAACGATGAGAGAAGTGTCCACTGTAGAGCATGTAGGCACTCCCTCTCCTTATGCCCAACCCTGAGAGGCAGAGCAGCAGGCTGGTGGAAGCCAAAACCTTCCCTATCTTATTCTTAACGGCCTCTGGGCTTAAACAGGAAGCCAGGGCCCTATCAGAGATGTAGGCATATCACCCTGGGGGGTCAGGAGGCTGATGAGAGATGAGGAGCCCCACATGTGAGCCTGCACAGCCATGGCATGTGCCACTACAACTCTAGATGGCCTGTCCCCAACCTTGGGGACAGAAGCCCTTCCTACTGGGGAAATGCTCTGCGTTTTCTATAAGCTGATAGGACCTTCCTATTGGGGGAATACTTTGCTTTTTCTATAAGCGGACAGGACCTGAGTTATGCTACTGTCTGAATGTGATGAGCTTGGTCTCCGTTGTAATCTACCCAGACAATGTGAGCTGAAAGACTGTCGCTCTCCTGCCCAAGCTTCCTGGTTTTCAAAGTGGTTTTTGTGTGCAGCCTGTCATTTGGTTCTTACACAATGACCTTGAGAGACAGGTGTTATTATGGGGCGGAAATGTAAACTCAAGAGGAGCAATGAGTGGCTTGCCCCCTGGGCCACAGAGCCTCTGGTGTAGGAGCCCAGCCTGGTTCTCTTCTCTTCTGTAAGGAAGGCACCCTGAAGTTAGGCAGGACCATTCACTCTATATACATCTGCTCCCCCAGGTCTTTTAGGAAAGGAACATTTTTCTCCCCTAGAGGAAGCAGCACGGTTGGGCATTCCCACCTTGTGCTCTTCCCCAGGCTTGGTGGAAGATCAGGGAGGAAGAGGGGGACATCCAGAGGGTGTGTGGCTGTCCTTCCCTGCTGTGCCGCTAGCCTCTTCCTGCTCTCACACTCTGTTCCTTGGCTTAGGCCTGCCTGGAGCTGCTGAATACATTTTGCGTTTTGATTCATGTCCCTTCCTCCTGTGGCTGTGAGTAGGGGCCACCCTCTGCCTGGACAAGGCAACATAGCAGCTTCCCTCCATGTCCTGGTCTCCCTCAGGCCTGGCATCTCTGTCACACGGAGGATTATTATATATTCCCCAGAGAGAGAGAGAGAGAGAAAGAGAGAGAGGCCTGTTATTAAGAGCCGACTCCCCACCTCCCTGAAGCCACCATTTCTCCTGCCCTCTCTAAGAATAATTCAACTTATTCTCCCAGGCTGTCTCCCACACAGGCTGCAGAGCGGATGTGGGTGGGATAGTCTCTAGCAGGACAGAGGGCACACAGGGTAACTCCCTGGGGTAGGTCACCTTTGTCTTAAAAAGTTGATGTCTCAAAGAAAGAGAGCCACTTTGATGGCTGCACTCTGTGCACCAGGGAGGGGAGAAGGAAGCAGACACCAGTAGACAGGTTGCTCTCAGGTATCACTATGGAGCTCCTCCCCAAAGGTCCAGGAAGCTGCTGCTGCTGCTCCTGCTCCTGCTCCTGCTCCTCCTCCTCCTCCTCCTCCTTCTCCTCCTCCTCCTCCTCCTCCTCCTCCTCCTCCTTCTCCTCCTCCCCCTCTTCTTCCTTCTCCTCTTCTTCCTCTTCTTTCTCCTCTACCTCCTCCTCCTCTACCGTCTTCTTCCACCTCCTCTTCCTTCTCCTTTTACTTTTTGCTTTTTCCAGACAAGGTTTCTCTGGGTAGCCCTGACGGTGCTGGAACTCAACCTACAGATCAGACTAGCCTTGAACTCTGAGATCTGCTGGCCTCTGCCTCCTGAGTGCTGGAATTAAAGGTGCGTGCCTTTCAAAGCCTGCTGCAGAGCCCTTGAAAGGGACTAGTCCCCACACTTCATTACCACCACACAGACCTCTTAGACAGGCCCTTGACTCTTTCCAGACAACACCTATCTCAGGGCCCAGAGTCTTCACGGTTTCTTGCCTCTGCTGAGAGAACAAAGGAAGCCATAGACGTCAGTGAAGGTGATATTGAGTCTAATGAAATATTACCAATGGACATGGAAGTTTAGGTTTCGTGTGTCCTCCAAAGTTATTTCTTCCCCTAAATGCTGCAGATGGAACCAAGGGCCAGGAAAGGCTTGGACCAGTGAGCTACACACCCAGCCTCATCCTGCTTCGATTTTCTTTCTTTCTTTTTTTCTTTCTTTTTTTTTTATTGTTTTTTCGAGACAGGGTTTCTCTGTGTAGCCCTGGCTGTCCTGGAACTCACTCTGTAGACCAGGCTGGCCTCGAACTCAGAAATCTACCTGTCTCTGCCTCCCAAGTGCTGGGATTAAGATGGCTTAACAGTTAAAAGCACCGGCTGTTCTTGCAGAGGGTGGCAGCTTAGTTTGCGGAATCCACATGGAGACTAACAAGTGTAACTCCAGTTCCAGAGGACCTCGTGTCCTCTTCTGGCCTCCATGGGCACCAGGCGTGCACATGGTGAGCAGATATACATATATTCAGGCAGAATGCTCATACATGTGAAATCAATAAATCTGAAAAACAAAAAACCAAACCCTCTTCTTCCCCTGTGGATCGCAGAACCCCACTAGTAGCCTGGCCTCAGACTGTGGTTTCTGTGTCCCCCACCCTGCCACCACCCTATCAGACTGCCTGCCAGGGGCCAGCTTCCCTTCGTAAGTGGAAAGTATGACAGTGCTGATTAAAGGTATGAAGAAGCACTTCACAGCCCGCAACCCGAAGCTGTTCCTCTCTGGATAAGCTCACGGACTTAGGTTGAAGCTCCAAGCCAGAACGTATTCCACACCTATTTGTTCTGTTGGATAATCCTCTCGTTCTTTCTGCACTCTCATGAAAGCCACATGGTAGCAGCGTCTACTGTATCAGTGAGGAACGCTAAAGTCAGAAAGCTCTGCCTTTACCTGGGCTTGCGGGGCATAGGTGCATATAGCCACCTGCTTGTTTGGTCTCCAAGACCCACATTCTTCCCATGCCATGGGCCTTTCTCAGTCCCAGTGAAATCTCAGGTGCTCCCCTTGGCACCCCCATAAAATATTTCTTAGGCTCTTTTATTAATCTGGGGGCACACAGATGAAGTCCCTACTGATGTGGAGAATATATCTATCTATTTATTTTGGGTTTTTTTTTTTTTTTTTTGAGACAGGGTTTCTCTGTATAGCCTTGGCTGTCCTGAAACTCAGTCTGTAGACCAGGCTGGCCTTGAACTCAGAAATCCGCCGGCCTCTGCCTCCCAAGAGCTGGGATTAAAGGCGTGCACCACCACTGCCCGGCTAAGATGGGGCTTTTAGAGTAGGGCCAGGGAGAGCAAGCCCTTGGGGGTGATGTTTGCGCTGATCCTGAGAAGGCACTGACCTGGGAAGATCTAGGAGGAAAGCAGTAGGAGACTGGAATTTGGAGTTTCAGGAAGAAAGCCAGTCCGGGCAAGAGGAAATCTAAACAGGGTCAGGTAAGCTGGCAGAAGCCAGATTCTGTGGGTCTCATTCTTCTGAAACAAGAAGTCCTTCAAAAGGACGCACAGAGGTGTGGCAGGGTTTAATTTATAGTTTTAAAGATCACTTTGGGAGTTATGGTAGTTGGCAGGGAAAAGCATCCATCCATCTAGTGAAAAAAAAAAAGTGCTGATGGTAATGGTGGTGGCGGTGACGTAGTTTGAATGAAATGGTCCCCATATGCTCAGAGGTTTTAATGCTTGGTCATCAGGGAGGGGAACTATTAGAAAGGATTAGGAGGTGTGGCCTTGTTGGTTGTTGGAGGAATTGTTGTCACTGGGGATGGGCTTTGAGGTTTCCAAAGCCCACATCAAGACCTCTTGGCCAGTGGATCAGGATGTAGCTCTCAAGCTATTTTTCCAGTCCCTTTTCTGACTGTGTACTGTCATGCTTCCCACCATAATGATAATGGACTAAACCTCAGAACTGTAAGCAAGTAACTGTTTCCTTTTATAAAGGGTTGTCTTGGTCATGGTGTCTCTTCACAGCAATAGAACACTGCTTAAGACCAATGGCAATAGTGACGGTGAGCCCAGCCAAATGGTAGGTGGACCCTTTGAGTTTCATCCCTACAGCGGATTTCTACTGTTTTGAGATATCGCCTGGGCCCAACGAAGTACCTACATGAGCTACATGAGCTGCTACCTCCACCTAGCAGCTCACTGCTGAAGCTAGCCTATGCCCCTCGTCTGTGTTCTAGACCCAGTCCTTTCCCAATGTGTGCCAACTACCCTGCCTCCGTTTCTATGACTCGGAGCGAGGCAGGTAGAAAATGAACAGCTACGCTGGGGCTGTTGGGAGTCCAAAACTGTATGCTATCTTATTTATGCCTTCCGACCCTTAGTACTAAGATTTCATCTCCGTGTTACAGATTGGGAAACTGTATCTCAGAGAGATCGGTTGCCTCTCTAGAACACACAGCTACGAGTGTGAAAGTGAGCGGGGGGGGGGGGGGGGGGGGGGATTCTGAGTCAGGTTCTCACCTCCAACAGCGCTGTAGCCTGCCTTGGGCCACCTTCGCCTCGCTGTGCACATCAGACTACCTTTTGTTCTCTTGTAGGTCTAAGCGCTCTGTGCTACCAATGTCTCTAGGGCAGTCCTTTTTTCAAATGGGGTCTTGATATATATATATATATTTTTGGCAGTGTTCGTGATTTTTATTTAAACACAAAACATGCACACAAGCCATCTATTCATTTTCTTCACTACGCGTAGCCTGGCGTTGGGATTGGTAACTCTGATGGCCAGCTGTGCTGCTCTTTCTACAATGGCTTTTCGGTTCTTAGAGGACACATTGTGAGCCATCTCAGCACAGTAAGATTTGTTACACAGCAGCAGCACTTCCAGCTCCTTGACATTGTGGACCAGGAACTTCCGGAAGCCGCTAGGCAGCATGGGCTTGGTTTTCTTGTTGCTCCCGTAACCAATGTTGGGCATCAGGATCTGGCCCTTGAATCTTCTCCGCACCCTGTTGTCAATGCCCCTGGGTTTCCGCCAGTTTCGCTTAATTTTCACATATCGATCTGACTGGTACCTGATGAACTTCTTGGTCCTCTTTTTGACGATCTTGGGCTTCACCAGAGGTCGGAGGGCAGCCATGATGCCGCAAAACAGATGGCAGCCACCTCGTAGGCAGCGCCGAGGAAAAAGTTGATTTTTTTTTTTTTAAGATTTATTTATTCTGGGCTGGAGAGATGGCTCAGCGGGTAAGAGCACTCATTGACTGCTCTTTCAGAGGCCCTGAGTTCAATTCCCAGCAACCACATGGTGGCTCACAACCATCTGTAATGGGATCCGATGCCCTCTTCTGGTGTGTCTGAAAACAGCAGCAATGTAATAATAAATATAATAAATAAATATATACATATAATAAATATATAATAAATATGTAAATATTTATTATGTAATAATATATAATAAATCTTTGATATAATAAATAAATAAATAATACATATAATAAATAAATCTTTTTTAAAGATTTATTTATTTTATATATGTGAGTACACTGCTGCTGTCTTCAGACACACCAGAAGAGGGCATCAGATCCCATTACAGATGGTTGTGAACCACCGGGTGGTTGCTGGGAATTGAACTCAGGACCTCTGGAAGAGCAGTCAGTGCTCTTAACCACTGAGCCATCTCTCCAGCCCCAATTTTATTTTGGGGGGGTGTGTTTCTTTGTTTGTTTGTTGTTTGTTGCAACTACCATGAACTACCCTCATTTTTGCTTTCTCCCTTCCCCTCACTGGGACCGAAATCAATATCTGTAGTTACCACCAGCCTGAGGGTCCACAGTGTGAGCAGAAGGATGCTGTAGCTAGATAGAAACTCAAGGTTTCACCGCCAGTGCTGGGATGGGTGGGCAGATAGCAACCTTACCTGCTCACCACCAAGCTAGGGGGAAACCGCACACGTCCTTGAACAGGTGACTGGAAGAACACATTTGGCTACTAAGAGACCAGGAATAAAAAGCAATGAATTACTGATGCATGTCATCACTTGGTTAGTTCTGCCAAAGATTATGCTGAGAAACAAGTATCTCCAGATCGCATGGAGCATTCTGTTTAAAAGATAGTTAGTTAGTTAGTTAGTTGTGTGTGTGAGTGTGTGCCCTAGTGCAAGCGCACACACACATGCCAGTCCCCATGGAGGCCTGAACAGGGCATCAGATCCCAAAAAGTTATACATGATTGTTTGCCACCCAGTCTGGGTGCTAGGATCTCAACCCAGGTCCTCTGGGAGAGCAATCCCTCCAGCTCCTCTGCAATACTTTAAAACAAAACTTTAGTGTCAGAAGCACAGGAAGGGAATGGAAGGTGGTGTGCGATAAAAAGGCAACATGGGGGGACGAGCTGAGCGGTGGTGATCCCAGCACTTGGGAGGCAGAAGCAGGCGGATTTCTGAGTCCGAGGCCAGCCTGGTCTACAGAGTGAGCTCCAGGACAGCCAGGGCTATACAGGGAAACCCTGTCTCGAAAAACCAAAAAAAAAAAAAAAATGCAACATGGGAAGTCCTTGGAATGTGTAATATTCAGAACTGGATTCTAGTGATGGTTGTTCACATATACATTGTATAAACATACACCACACACACACACACACACACACACACGCCCTGGAATACCTGAGTAAGAATGATGATGCATCCTGGGCTGATACCCTGGGCTCTGGTAGCTTATTGTAATCCCACAAACTGTTATCATTGGGAAAGATAGGGCAAAGCGTTTATAAGTGAGCTTTCTATGTAGATTTTTTTTCCTGTTGTTTTCCTGTATACCTTGGTATCGGGGAATCAAAGCCAGAGTCCTGTGCATGCTAGGTGAGTGCTCTGCTACAAAGACATAGTGCAGCTTTCTATTTATCGGTTCTCTGGGACAGGGTATCCCTGTGTACCATTGGCTGGCCTGGAACTTGCATTTACCTGTCTCTGCTTCTTAACTGCTAGGATTAAAGGTGTGTGCCACCGTGTGCAACTTTTTTCTTAAAGTTTTATCTAAGCTTTAAAAAAAAATGTTTCTTGAGACAAGGTCTCAAGTAACCCAGGCTCTGACTTCTGATCTTCCTGCCTCTATCTCCCAAGTGCTAGGATTATAGGTGTGTGCCACCATGTCTAATTTAGTGAGGGTGAGGGATTGGACGTGTGGCTCTGTCCGTGTTAGGCAAATATCCTGTCAACTGAGCTATGTACCCAGCCTCACAGTATCAGTTTTAACTGGAAAAAAAAAAAAAAAGGAAGCTTGGCTGAGGTTTGGTTCAGTGGTTTGTGGCAGGCCCTAATTTCTGTCCCTAATGCTATTTAAAAAAAAAATAAATGTTTTTGTTTTGTGTTTTTGTTTTTAAGATTGAGAGATCTGTCCTTATGGGTTTATAGTCTCTAATGTATCCTGGCCTCCTCTTCCTGGTTCACAAGAATATAGCTCTTTGTCCTGATTTCCCTCAGGGGAGAAACTGCTGCCTAGCCAGCAAAGGGCCACACATTCATTTCCTCATTTTCCCATCCCCGTCACCCCAAAGGTTGGTATTTTATTTTTCTGGAGAACTGGAAGGGATGACTGAAAGAGAGATGAGCATCCTGGCTCCCTGCCCCTACCTCCCAGTTCATTCTCTCCCCTCCTCCCTCTCCACAGTGGTCCCCAAAGGGTCACATCCTGCACTGTGCTATAGGGGAGACCACTGGAGCAAAGCAGCCGCCCAGATGTTTCCTGTCCCCACAGCTGTCCCCTCTGTCTCCTCGCCTATGGCCCCACACGGAGGGAACTGACGGAGGAAAGCCAGAGGGTAATCCTGCAGGCCTGTCCTGAGACTCCAGCCAGTGTCACCTGCTCCCGACTGTGACTGTGCTGGCCAGCCAAACTGAAAGCAGTCAGCATTGTGCCCAGGGGCTGTCCACAGCAGTGGCGGGGGACAGCCACACTCCCAGGCAGTGGCTAAAGGAGTGAGAATAAAAACCATCAGGGTCCTCCTCTAAGGCACCATCTCATCCTTCGCTCAGCTTCTCTGGAACCGCCTCCCCCCCCCTCCCCCTCCCCCCATCTCAGCTCTGCCCTGTGGCAGGTTTGGAAGCTTCTGTTGGCTGAAGGAAGCAGTCCCTGTCTCAAGCTGGACTGGGCTCCCTAGCAAGGGTAGAGAAGCTACACAGGCGAGGGAAACAGCTTCTCTCGCCTGTGTAGCTTCTCTTCTTTCCCTTCCCAGGATACTCATGAGGAGGAGGGGGCATCAGGAACTTGGGTTTCCCAGCTCAGCCCTGAAACTATTTCCTTTCATTATAGAAGCATGTAATTTGCCTGGGGAAATGGGAGAAAGTCTGAGGGTCTGAGGAGGAAAACATCCCAGCTTCCCACAGCTTGCCCCCCCCCCCCTCTCTCTTTTGGACAGGGTTTTTCTGTATACCCCTGGCTGTCCTAGAACTCCCTCTGTAGACCAGCCTGGCCTCGAACTCAGAAATCTGCCTGCCTCTGTCTCCCAAGTGCTGGGATTAAAGGTGCGCCACCACTGCCCTGCTGAGTTTGCCTTTCTTTTTAGGGTTCAGAAAACAGTGTTTCAAGTGGAAGGTCCCTGAGGCCTCATTTGAGGAATTCTCTGGTCTCCAGCCTCTCACCCTTTCTGCTGAGACAAGCTTCACACACCTGACTTTGTCCCTTCCCTCAAGGTGGGTCCCAGATGCTGAGGTCCTTCGCCTGAAGCCATCCCTCTGAACTCTAAATCCCTTTTTCTGTATAAGAGTTGGCCATGGCTGGACAGTGGTGGTACACGCTTTTAATCCCAGCACTTGGGAGGCAGAGGCAGGTGGATTTCTGAGTTCCAGTTCATCCTGGTCTACAGAGTGAGTTCCAGGACAGCCAGGACTGCACAGAGAAACCCTGTCTCAAAAAAACAAAAAACAAAAACAATAAAAAAAAAAAAGAGTTGGCCTTGAAAGGATTTTTGTCAAAATCATAGACACCCCCCCCCACCCACACACCCACACAGAGTCCCGGCCCACGTGTCACAGAGAGGCCAGGGAGAACCCAAAGGGCCTTGCCGGGTCCTCCTCCTCAGTTGTCATTTTTCTTTTTTCTTTCTTTTTTTTTTGGTTTTTCGAGACAGGGTTTCTCTGTATAGCCCTGGCTGTCCTGGAACTCACTCTGTAGACCAGGCTGGCCTCAAACTCAGAAATCCGCCTGCCTCTGCCTAGTTGGCATTTTTCTATATGTCTATTCCTTCTTCATCAACTCCACATAAACATGAAAAGTTTCCCCTGGGTCTTTGGGTCTTCCATCTGAAGGTTCACGAGTCACATAAAACTTTTTTTTTAAAGATTGATTTATTATTATACTTAAGTACACTGTAGCTGTCTTCAGATGCACCAGAAGAGGGTGTCAGATCTCATTAGGGGTGGTTGTGAGCCACCATGTGGTTGCTGGGATTTGAACTCAGGACCTTTAGAAGAGCAGTCAGTGCTCTTACCCGCTGAGCCATCTCCTCGTCAGCCTGTACTTTTTGTTTTAACAAAGGGGTGAGGACAGGGAACTGAGAGCGTGCTGTGTCTGGATGCAAAGGTGGGCCAGTCTGAGTAAGTAAACGGCCTGGATAGCTGGGTGGGCTGCAGAGAGCAAAGGGCTTCCCTTGAGCTCCTCTGAGCTGTGGATGGAAAGTGGAGGCCAGATGCTGGGATTCTTCACATCAGCCTGCTCTGTCCTTGACCCTTAGAAGAGACCTCTGGGAACAGAAGCATCAAATCAAGTCACTAGGAGGAAATCCCAGGAAACAATTAGGTTGGTAGTTTTCAACTCAAGGCAGTTTTGTCTCTTGGGGGACATTTGTGTGTCTGGAGACATTTTTTTTATTACACCATGGGGGAGGGGTGTTGCTAGCACCTACTGAGTCAAATATGCTGCTAAAATACCCTTCAGCACCCAGAATTGGCCTCCAGCAGAGAGTCAAGGCTGGGAGCCCCTGATCTAGATAAAGCAATTTTTCTTAAGTTTCAGTTCTGAATTTCTCTTTTCTCTTCCATTCCAAGAAGAGGAATGAGCCAAGCTAGATTTCTAGCATTTGGGAGGCTGAGGCAGGAGGGTGAAGAGTTTGGTATGCTGCAAGCTCTACAGGGAGCCAGGGGTACCTAAAATTGTACTGGTGGGATATCTCAAGTGTAGCTCGCTCCACAAGACTCAGGCAGACTTGGCCAGGGTCCAGCAACAGAGAACTAAGAGCTGATGGGATTCTCACATGGGGCATCTGTTCACCCTTCCCCATCTTGCTGCAGCATCAGAGAGTGAGGACCAGGTAGGAGCTCCTGACAATATGTTCCTTATCAGACCAACTAGGGGATATTAGTTATCTGCCACGCCCACCTGCTTACCCACGGTTCCTAAACAGAAAGATCTGACCTGCCAAGGGGAATACTGGGAGGCAAGCCTGGCTTGTACCCTTCCTAGATTCTAGGACATTCCAACAAAGGCCCTTCTCTAGGTCACTCCACATGCATAAAGACGGACAGAAGCACCTTGTTTACCAGGTGGTTCTCAGGATGAGAACAAGTAGACACACAGTACCTAGGGCAAGGCATGCAGGGGCCCACAGAGGGAAGGCACACCGAGCAGGAGGCTGTGTGAGTCCCAGCTGGCACTCCCTTTTGCTTATTCACTTAATGACGCCATCCTTCCACCCTTAGAGAAAACAGTCAGAAAGATAACTTCCCTGTGCAACAGGAACGGACGGTCCACTGGGGTTCAGTTACTGTGCCTTGCTTCTGCTCCATGTCAGTACCCTCTCATGCTCCAGAGAAAAACCTTTTGCAAACCTTCACAAGGTACTTCATGCGTGTTCCTCACCACAATGATAAGAAGCATTTGCTGCAGACAGCTCACCGCAGCAAAAACAAAACAAAACAAAACAAAAAACAAAACAAAACAAAAACCGGGAACTCGGGAAGACTAAAGGATCTCACTGAGTCCCTGGCTGGTTAGTGGAGAATCAGAACTCAAACCCAGGCTGTTGGTTTTTCCTCTAGATGATACTACAACAATGTTCCTTTCATTTAGCTTTTGGTCACCTGGTGCTTCTGCCAGAAACTGTTCTGGGACACATGCAAAGGGAACCAAGTTGCAATGGATCCCAACTGACTTTAGTCAGTGAATATTTGCCCAGTGTTGGGGTATCAGGGCTATGTGTGATGTGGGTGGGGAGCACATTGTTAACCATTTCTACATTCCAGTTTCTTCCTCTTTTTTGTTTTTGTTTTGTATTTTCGAGACAGGGTTTCTCTGTGCAGCCCTGGCTGTCCTGGAACTCACTCTGTAGACCAG
>NW_022196891.1:28359104-28387310 GCF_008632895.1 Mastomys coucha | reverse complement strand
ATTTGAACTCATGACCTTCCGAAGAGCAGTCGGTGCTCTTCCCCACTGAGCCATCTCACCAGCCCTTACCATATGAATTTCATGTGGAACTGAACTAAGTGGTCGGGCTTAACAACAAGCAGCTTTATCCACTGAGCTATCTTGCCAGCATTGTATTGGTGGTTTCTTTTTTTTTCTTGTTTGTTTTTTGTTGTTTTTTCCTTACTAAGGACAAACTCTCCAAGAATCCCACCTGCTATTACACTTCCTACAGAGTCAGGCCTTGTTTGGATTATTTTTCCCACTCAAGACAGACAAATACCTTCAGGTGATCATATTCAGGAGTGACCCACACCGTACATACAGCTTCATGGAACAAGGTAACATGGCTGTCCTTAAAAAGTCTCATTCTGTAGCCCAGGCTAACCTAGAAATCACTATGCCAACACACACTGCCCTCAAACCTGCCTCAGCCTCTGCTGTGGTGGGGTTACAATGACAAACCAGCCACCATGCCCACTTTAGCAGACAGGATTCTTGAGTCACAGGATAAAAGGCAGAGGAATCAGAAGAGGTGTGCAACGGAGCCACAGATGAAAAATAGGTCGTTCCTATCCTTGGTGATTTCAACAGAGGGATGAAATATCCAGGAAAGAAGAAACTGATCTACTTCCAGACCAGAGAGATGTCTCTGTGGGTAAAGGCACTTGATGTGTGAGCCTGAAGACCTGGGTGACCATCCTCAAGATTCATGGATGGTGGGAGGAGAGAACCAACTCCACAAAGTTGTCCTCTGGCCTCTATACACATAGGTGGCATACACACACATACACACATACACACACACGCACACGCACACACACATTTACCAGTAATGGTAAATGATGAGGTGGTAAGGTATTTCACAGGTGCTGTTAACAAAACCATCACCCTCATGACACCATAACTGTCTGTGCCAGTAACCTTACTCTAAAGGCAGTGGGGGTGGGGAAGAGAAATGGGGGAAATAGGAGAGCATACAGCGAAACTGAGTTCAGCTGATCCTTGGGCATACTTTATATTGGAAATGGCCATCAGAGTCAACAGGAAGGCTTGTTTAACTCGAACTTCTAGGTCCTCTGCCCAGTTTGGGATTTAGCAGGTCAAGGCGGTACCCAGGATTTTACAGTTCAGACAAGTTCCCAGCTAAGACTGAGGCTACTAGCCAGTCTACTAGGCTTCTCCATGTTTGGAGAAGCCCTGATATAAAGCACTTTTATGGGCAGCCAGAGTATCAATTTGCAGAGTCCTTCCTTAATACCTCGCTTTCCAACTGCTCTCTGCTCTGCCTCTGGGTTAGAAAAGGGAGATGAATATGCGTCAATTCCAAACTTCATCCTGGGCGTGGTGGCACATACCCCAAATTCTAGCACTGGGGAGGCTGAGGCAGCTTGGGCTACTGTCGGAAGCAAGACTGTTTCAAACGTAAAATAGGACATTAAAACCTGAGCACCAGTTCTATAAGAACTGGACAAAGCTAAGCTTGGAGGAAGAGCACTATCCTAGTTTTCAGGGTTTTGTTTTCCCCCCAGTACACACTCTTAATGGGAATACAGTTCTCACGACCTTAAACGCTGACACTTGTCCAAAATGTCCAGTGAGGGGAAGCGTGTGTCATGCACATTAACGGAACTCAGTGATAGCAACTGAGCAGAGAAAACTGAAAATTTGACTAAAGCCAAAACGAGCAGCCAGATAACATAAGAGGAACTTAGGACTCCTGGGAGTTATCTATCTAAAAAACTGAAGCTTACAATGATCTGAGGGAAGAGCTGCTGACATGATAACAGGTTCTTTACCAACTGTATTTATACAGGCTGACCATGGCCCAACAGACATAAATCACACTCCTTCCTTACTGTCTGTTGAAACTGGGTCTTTGTTCCTTGCAGATTGAAGAACTCACTCGTGGGGGTGGCGGGGAGGGAAGGCATCCATCTTGTAGCTTGTCCCTGGGTTTAGCTGCCAAAATAGTATTAGTCATAAAGGAGCTCATGACTAGGCCCCAGAAAAAGCATTTCTCGCATGGCTTTAGCATTTGAGAACAGGGGGCATCACATTTCATCAGCTAAGTGGTTCTGCTGGGTTCAAGTGGTTCTAGTGAATCCACGTCTGTGTCTTCCTTTCTGTTTAAATTCCAAATGCAAAGGATACCAAAATAGGCTCACTTCACGTACCAAAAAAATATGCCGTTTTTCTCCGTTGCTGGGGATGGAAGCCATGACCTCATATAGTACAATAATCAGTAAGTGTTTAACCACTGAGCTCTCCTCCCTAGCCCTGAACAAGTATTTCTAATTTGTTCTGCAGACTCACATTAACATTTTTCTAATTTGAATACATCATTAACTAGGGATACAGTTTGGAATCACTGGATAAAATTCCCTTTTCCCTGTAAGACACTGGAAAGATGAACATCAATAGTTCTGTGTACTGACACTAAGGAAAACCGCCCCAAACTCCACCTTAGTAGGACAGTTGACTTGATGCCACAGTCACTGTCTTCCCCTGTAAAAACCACTCCTACTGTGAGCCCGTTAAACATTACCTTTCTGTAAACATATGTTCTTACTTCTCAATAGCTCATCTATACTTGACAATGCTCAAGGCTTCGGGGTGGCAGGAGTGGGGCCTCCAGGGAACCTTGCTTGTGGATGTTGGTACCTGCGCTTTTCTGTGAGGCTGCTGAATCTATAGTGCCAACAGTGAGGCTGTGCCCAGCTTGCCTTCCAGCCTTCCTCAGGCTAAGTCCCTTGGAAGTGGAAAACTGGGGGAAGGGGAGGGGAGGGGTGGGGAGTTGGGAGGTGGAGAGGCTGGTTGACTTGCTCAAGATCTTCCTGTAACTTGATCTTCTGACTTACCAAGACCAGCCACAATGCTTCTCTCAAGTCACTGGGTCAGAGTGGTAGATGTCTATGCACTGGGGTGTGAGAAATCAAACCTCTTGTGCTACGGTGAGTACTCTGGGAGACTCTGCTGCCCACTCCCCCCCCCCCCCCCCCCCCATATCTTCTTGTTTTCTAAACTGCTCAGGTCAGTTTTCAGGGATAATCTAATTATCTATATTGAGCTTAATTAAGTTCCTTAAGACATAAAATACATGCCAATGTTCAGAGACCTAAACTGCTCTAAGACTCATTCTTGTCAAGAAATCTGATGCACTGTTGTGTATGCGTATGTAGTTGGTATGTTAAAATAGAGTTGCCGTAGTTTCCACTGTCAATAACAACTGCCTGCCAATTGTGAGGAATGGGCATTCTAGGAACTGCTGTTGCTACTGCCTGGCATCACTAGTGTGGCCCCACTCAGACTGAAGTTTCCCAGAGCAAGCACCTACTTCTCAGACTGCTAAACAGTGCTGACTTCTGAAGAAGGCTCAGTAGCCCGGAGGGCAAGTAGTATGTAGGCTTTATTGCTCCATGGGAGTGGGTGGGGAGGGACTCAAGGAATACTGGGTGTCACAGAAGATGACCTACTCCGCTGATGGCCCAACACTGACCCATTGTGCAAGGTCTAGGACAATACCCACACTCTGGAACTAGATGCTGTCTATATCCTGCATACCTAAAGCCAGAGCAGTATTCACAATAGAGCTTTGGAATCTAAGCTCTGCATTGTTCCAGGTTTACAAGGAAATGCTGTTTGTCTTGCATTCAGGCCAATTGTGTGGCTCTCCACAGGACAGCTGGCTCCTCGTCTACCTCCAGGGGACTGGCTCATATCTAAATAATGTATTTGTCTCAGAAAAGAATCTAAGCCTATGGAGAAGAACTATTTGTTCCCAACAACTAGCTAAGGAAAAAGAAATAGTGGCAAATTAGGCCAGATGTAGGAGGCAGAGATAAAACACTGAGCCTGTAACTGAAATGAGCCATGTGGTAGATATGAAGTTAGGGTACCAATTCTCAGGTATCAATCCAAGTTCTAAACAGAATGTCAGAGCGGGGCATGGTGGTGCACACTTTTAATCTCAGCGCTCAGGAGGCAGATCTGAGTTTAAGGCCAGCTCAGTCTACAAAGAGTTCTAGGCCAACCAAGGCTACATAGTAAGATGTTGTCTCAAAAAACAAACAAATCAAACAGAATGCCAGCTGAGTCTCTGAAAATCTTATGTATCTTACAAAGGAGTTTTGTTACATCACTATTTCTAGGTACTTTGGAGTAAAACCATAGATTTTTTTTCTTTGTTTCAGTTAGATGAAAATGTGCCCCTGTCTGCATTTAGTAAAGACCAGTGTTTCAAAACCTACTTGTGGTTAGTTGTTTCACTAAACACATTTGGCTATGCGTGGGTAAGAATCATCTCTCACTACATATCTAGTCCTCTAGGATTACAAACTGGTAGTTATTTTCTCCTAAAACTTAAACCATCATTTTTGTTGGACCAATGACTTCACTCACCTGCCCTAGTCTTATGTAGAAAGGAACACATACAAACTACCTATTCTTGTTCTTGTCCAAGATGGGAAAAAAAAGTACAACTAGACATATACATACCACTCTACCTAGGCCAAAGAGATGCCTTTCTTTAAAAAACAAAAACCTTTGTGTGTGTGTGTGTGTGTAAGAGAGACAAGACATGGATACATATGCCTCCAAAGCCCAAAAAACATTGGAATCCTTGGAGCAAGAGTTACAAACAGGCAGTTGTAAGCCAACTGATAGGGGTGCTGGGAACTGAACTTGGGTCCTTTATAAGACCAACAAGTGTTTTTAACCATTGAGCCATTTCTCCAGCTCTTAAAGAGCTGTTTTTCTTATACATTTAAACAGAAAGAACATATATGTGTATATACACACACACCAACTGTATACACATACATACACACACACACCTTAACAGCTAAAACATTATCAATCATACAGGTATACACACTTCCTTGCTCTGCTCCTTAGATTTCTTAATAAACCATCACTGCAGTGCCTGCTTAGAGCACTAAGTCAAGACCAACAATCATTTCCAACATTTTGTTATCACGTTTAAAGTAACTATTTGCTTTTCTAAGCTGGAAACTCTGGCTACACCCTCTGGCTCCCTGTCCCCAGAATTAGCACAGCTTGCATTCCACAATATTTGTCCAGGACTTCACTATCGAAACAGGGAGCACACCCCAGAGTACAGATTTCTCCTGGCAGTGGCCCAGCCAGAGCATGTCAAACTGGGTAGCTGTCCACTGGGCTGAGAGAATGGAGGGAAAGAGAAACATGCCATCAAGATCAAGGGGTGGCCAGCCACTCCACAGTCTGAAGAACGAGGCTCTGTATTTTTGTGTGAATACTTGTCAGGGTTGAAACCATCAGCGTGGAGGACAACTGCGAAAGCCAACCCCTGTTTCAAAACAAGAGTTACCACTGAGTTTTGAAACCTCAATGCACACATTCATTTTAGGATACAGTCTGGGAAGCTTCAGAATCCTAAAGAGGATAGTACAAAGACCATGTGTAAGAATCAGGAGATCCAACTTCCCATTTAAAACCCAGATGTTACTGCTGCCCGTTCCAATGAACACACTAACCGCAGACTGTAAAGCAGAGGTGGCAGGCTGTGCAGACAGAGCAGGATTGATAAGACACAGCACCTGAAAATGAGCAGGCATGGCTGGCAAACACCGCCCTCTACTGGCAGAGGGCGACTGCTGTAAAGTCAAGCTGATTGTTTTTAATACATATCTTAGTTGAGACAAGGGCTATTATGTAGCCCTGGATGTACAGGGATTTGTATGTAAACTGGGCTGGTCTCAAACCTAGAGATCCACTTGCTTCTACTTCCCATGTCCTGGTATTAAAGGGAAGTGTCATTATGCCTGGCCCTTAATAACTATCTATAGACATAATCCTGCCCTTCCATTAAATCTGTAATATAATTTTTTGGACTGATTCAAGTGTCTGAGGTATATGGAGATGCCAAAGAACGCCAAAGAACAGCAAAGGAAGGGCAGAGGATACAGTTGAAAGGTGGAGCCTTTGCTTATGTGCAAGGCCTTGGGTTTAATTCATAGCACTGTAGGGAGATTAGGGGCCGGGGGCGGGCAGGAAAGTTTAAAAGTTTCCAATGAGGTAGGACACCGATATGTCCCCCATACACAAAGCCTCTAATTGTTTGAATACCTTTGATTTCTGATTATGTCTAAAGATGGTTACTGATGAGCCAGGCGTGATGCCACAGCATCTGAAAAATGATGCAGAAAGCAGACACACCACTTGCTCAGTGTTGGCAAACACTGCCCCCTGTTGGCAGAGGGTGACTGATGTGAAGTCAAGCTGTTTCTTAGAGACAGTCTATTGTGTAGCTCTGGATGTCCAGGAACTTGCCCTCTTCTGACCTCAGCAGGCACCAGGCATGAATATGGTGCACACACATACATGCAGACAAATACTCATACACGTAAAGTACAATAGATCTATCTTGAAAAAATAAAATTCCACAGAAACCAACTTTAACCTGGTGCATACAACTAACTCCATTAAGAATACAAAGTTTGTCGGGCAGTGGTGGTACCTACCTATAATCCCAGCACTTGGGAGGCAGAGGCAGGCGGATTTCTGAGTTTGAGGCCAGCCTGGTCTACAGAGTGAGTTCCAGGACAGCCAGGGCTAAACAGAGAAACCCTGTCTTGAAAAACCAAAACCAAAACCAAAAAAACAAAAACAACAAAAAAAACTTAGCTTTTAAACAGTCAAAGAATACTAACTAACTTTTGTTCACCACTGAGGGTTGAACCCAGGACCTGGACATGCTAGGCAACTGTGCTACCTGTGCACTGGATCCCCTGCCTATCAGCAGGCAGTTTCCCCAACATGGATCAGTGAACATGTATAGAGGCTGGGTGCTAGCTAGGTAGTGGTGGCGCACGCCTTTAATCCCAGCACTTGGGAGGCTGAGGCAGGTGGATTTCTGAGTTCGAGGCCAACCTGGTCTACAGAGTGAGTTCTGGGAGCCAGGGCTACACAGAGAAACCCTGTCTCGAAAAACAAACAAACAAAAAGAATACAAAGTTTGCCAGGTGTGATGGTGCACACCTTTCATCTCAGGACTCAGGAAGCAACCTCAAGGCCAGCCTACACGTTTGAGAGTTGCAGTATAGCCAGAGCTACACAGAGAAACCCTGTCTTGAAAAAAAAAAATAACGAAACCAAAAACAAAAACCAAGAGCAGATTACAAAGTTTGAGAGGCATGTTGGTACATACCTTTTAATCCAAATACTCCGGAAGCAGAGGCAGGTGGATCTTGGTGAGTTCAAGGCCAGCCTGGGGTACATAGCGACTTCCAGGACAACAGGGCCTACGTAGAGATTCTGTCTTAAAACAAAACAAAAAAACCTTATATAATTTCCACAGAAGATACAATTACAGTGTTACAGCAAATACTTGGCTATTTTGGCAAGCAAGTAAGAGAAAACGTTGGTGGGAGAGGGGCAGGTACCCAAATAGCTAGTCTCAGTTCAGTCCCAAAGAGGGATCATACGCCATGTTCTCAGTCTAAGCAACAGCACAGCACAGAAAGGACTATGGCTCTTTACCCTTGGGAAGGGCACGTTTCCTTCTCAAGTGATTCTGGCTTCAGTAGCTGGTCTGGTACTGTGTCTGTTACAAGACGGCTTAGTGTAGTTCCAGTACTTGACACCGTGTCCTGTAAGCATAAAAAGCACTAACTTTCCTTACACATCTGGTTGTTCAGCTGCAATTGCTCTTCTCACTTTACACCTTTGCAGATGAGAAAAACTGCAGACAAGAGATCACATACCCAATCCCTCTACATCAATCAAAAACGTAGTCAACCTATTGTCCCTTGATGTTCCTAGGCACCGACTTCTGTTACGTTTCTTTTTCAACAGAGGTGGAGTCAGTGATGGGCTAAGGTACCGGCTACACAACGGTCAGTGTATTTGCTTTGACTATTCCAAGAAGCACACAGAGCACACATCTGGGTTACAAAAGCCCTTTTATAAAGCCATTTTTAAACAAAACAAACCAAAAGGTTTACAAAAGAAAAGAAAAAGATACAGAAAAAGAATAACTTGCTTCATATGTCCCCAAGAAAAAGAAAAAAATAAAGGGGACAACACCAACATGCTCAACAATAAGGGGTTCTTTTCCTTATTCCTTAATACAAAATACAAGCAAAGGATACACATACTTAAAACAAAGTTCAGGAGCAGACAGCAGTCCTGGAAATCCTTCAATCGGAGCAAGGCAGGAGTTTGTTGTTGCTGTTGTTTATGCAAATGTGTACAGACCAGGATATGTAAATGTATGAAATGAAGTATCACATCAGACCATCACATGAGTCTACCAATGTTGCATCTATAATTCATGAACATTGTCAACAAAACCAAGTTCCTACCAATGTATGCTGTATCTATAATTCATGAACATGGCCAACAAAACCATGTTCACTTCGACTCGGTTTCATTTAAATTAAAGAAAAAATAAAACCCTTTAAATAAAGTGGTTACATTCAAACTTTAGCTTCCTTAGTACCATGCTGCAGATCTCAGCACTGCTAAGGTATTGCAAGAATGCCCAACCCTCTGTTGTCTAACCATGTATCAAGCTACACTGCAGTATGATGAAAAGGATACCAGGCTCTCAGCCATGGCCCAACCAAGACAATTAGGCTAGCTTTCTGACCCTTCCTGCTCAGAACATGAGAGATTAAAGAACAAAATTGAAGAAGACTAGGAGTTTTTAGAACTGGCAAATTAAGTCTAAGAGATGAATGAAAGCAAACTGATGGTGGTGGCTGAGCAACCTGGCAAAGTCAACCTTGCAGGAATGAAGCATGTAAGGTTTGCTGCAATATGTTCATGGTACACGGACTATGTAGAGCTCTTATTTACAAATCTTGTAACAAATTCTTCCAGAGGAAAAGGGAAAAAATTCACTAACTTCCAGAAGACAAAGGTTTAACTGCCAGACATTTACAAACACACACTCACACATACCCACATCACACTTCAGGGTTTTATACATGTTATTTTTAGGGCATAACTGAGTACTATACTCCCCAACCCTCCATAAAAAGCAAAAGGCAAAAATAACAAAAAAGCCCAAACAAACCAAACCAAATAAAACCTCCAAAACTGAAAAAAACCCAACACCCCCAAAATCAATTTACCCTCCCCCGTGATCTAGAAAACCCCCCCTCTCCCAATATACAAAGTGTCCACCCAACTGTGATGCTCTACAGCCACAGAGCATGCTCAGATGCCACCAGTTCCTTCTTCATTGGCATGGCAACAGGTAGGCATATGGGAACCTCCTAGTGGTTAGTACAATCATACCACTGTGAATTAGGCTTTGAACAAAAGTATCATCTATGGATCTGATTTTCAGAATCATGTATCTTCTAAGACAAAGGGAAAAGGAGGTTCAAATAGCAACATGGCTACTGACAGCTTGACATCGCAATACTAAAAAACAAAAACAAACAAAAAAAAAACAAAAACAAAAAAAGAAAACCTTCCCGATCTTCAGCAGTTTCCTCCGGAGAGAAAATGACAATATTCTACCCTCAAGAGCAACCAGTGGCTTTAAGTTTCCCTCCCCTTTGGCAAGAAGCATGTACTGCTTGTTGCGTCCACACACCGTGAGGTGCCTAGGCCGCATTTCTTCCTGCCCAGTCACAGGTGGGCATGTTTCTAGTGTGGCTTCTGGTGCTGCTGGTAAAGAGGGCTGTCCAAACAGGCACGGATTCACAGCAGCAACACAGCTTTGTGTCTTCTAGTCAAGTCTGCTGTGGCAGGGGCCCCTAAACCTGAGTTTTGTTTACACAATTTCCCTCTCTAACCTGCCACCTACATGTTTGTGGACATAAAAAGAAAAGCCCATTTTAAAAAGTGTCACCTGTCGTGGTGGCCTTAATCCCAGCAGTGTGAGTGAGGGGTAGGGGAAAAAAGACTCCCAGACAGACCACAAAGTGAAACCAGGCCTCAAAAAAAGGTCAAGATCAGCTGACTCTATTCATCAAAAGCTCTTCATGATTATAACCTCAAATTCCACTGATTTTTATGTGGAAGAAAATACTATCTGAACTAGTACCGTATATAAGCGTTGAAGACGGGGGGCGGGGAGGATCAGTTATTTTGAAAACAAAACTAAACAAAACATGAGTTTAAGATCAGTCACGTAACAATTTTGAGGCCAGCCTGGGGTACACAAAATACTGGGGTGTTGGTAAGGTGTTTGTGGGGATTCTTTCACTAGCCTAAAAAAAGAAACATTTATCCTACCATTAGTTTTCCTTTGTAAGGTTAATATGAAGAGGGAGGTACTGAAAGCAGTTAAGGGCTTCAGCAGATATTTAGAATATACCCTTTGGGTCCTCTCTCCTAAACCCCATCAGTGGTGGCTCCCATTTCTGCCAGGGGAGACAAAGGCTTTAACCAACGCCTGGAGAACTAGAATGTAGTGTTAGCTGAACTGCTGCATCCATTAAGGAGGTAAACCTAGCTGAGCTTTGCTAACAAGCACCTTCAAATGGACATCCCATTCCTGAGCACTGCAAATTAAGACAGTGAATACATTGCCACTTCACTATAGGCACACTAGAAAGAAAGGAGGACAGAGAGTTAGCCATGGAGGTGCCAAGGGCCAGTCACTATGAACATACCCTCGTGTCATTATTATACCTAACTGCTGAGCACCTGTTTCCAGTTGAGTCACATTAAATGTCTTCCTGTTTGCATGCATGATTTGAAGGGAAGACCAGAATGCTATAAATCACTAAAAAGAGTGAAAACAAAGGTCACTTAGAGCTCGTGTGCTCACTTGAGACACCATTAACCCAACCGACCTGTAATTAGAAAATATATCTTCAATCTAGTGAGTTGGTTTTAAAAGGGATTCTAAACAAGTCCAATCAGACACACCTTTTATACAAGTAACCTAAAAGATATTATTTCTCAATTATAGGTAGATGAAATCAAGAGAAGTTAGTGCAGATTATTAAAGAGATTGTTAAAAAAAAATTGAGGCTTAAGTTGAAAGAGACCCTACCCACAAATTCTCATGAAACATAACCTAAGAAAAGCCCAATGTCACTAGGAATGTAAGACTGAGTTATAAACCCCTAAAAGGGAGAGATGCCTGGTGGAAATGGAGAGTCTCTTCTTTAAGGACGGGTTCCTGAGCAAGCCCACCACAGCAAATAGAATAATCAGTAAAACCCACTACACAGCTCACAACTATATATCCATCATAGAATACAATAATTCAACTGCTTATGTTCAAGTTCCTATTTTGGCCATGTTAAACTCATTTATTATTAGCAGTGCAGGGTTGAAATAACTCTCTGCCACTAGGTGCTTTATTTACTCATTTATTTATTTTAAAGCAGATCTAAGAATGTTCTTTAAAGTGTCTTAAAAACCAGAGTAAAAATATTTCTTAAATAACCCTTTGTCCTACGAACACCTATAAGAAAATGACATTGTCCGAGACAAATATGTCACTTAAAAAACACAAAAGCAGAATACTGAGGAAGCAAATTTAGCTTAAGTGCAGAAAAATATACAGAAATTACTTCACTAAATCTTTAATTTAATTTAGTAGCATAATAGGACCCCTAATCTTTGAGTCTATTGGCAAATGGGACCTGAATGTGGAGGATCAAACCTGTTCTTGATGCTTTGCTAGGGTATCTAGACTATTATCAATGGCACATAGGCACCCTAAAATACAGTTCGCTCATCCCATTGAGACTCAGGCTCTTGCTTTAAAGAAGCATAAATAAGAAAGGAGGGTCAGACCAACTAAGAAGCAAACAGCTCCACAGTATGGAAGCAGCAGGAAGAGGTTGTGAGATTATGCAATTATCATGTGACTACGAAGGAAAGATTTAAATACCAAAAGGAAACAAGTGTTTCTATTCCCAAATAGAAATGGCATGGTTTTTGGGCCCTCATTTCAACTATTTGTATTCATAAAGGATAAATTTCAATCTTTTGTATCTGAGTTTCACACTAACTCAAATTTTTATTTGCTTAAAACTTTAACATTGTCAGCCTGTGAAGAAATGCACTGAGGGGGTAGATTCATCATCGAAATTCAAAGAAATCTTTTTTTAATTTTGGATCACTGGTAAAACTTTACCCCAAAACAGGATGTATTTTAAAAACTTGAATCAATGAAAACATGAATGAAATATGAAATTAAGACTGATTCTGGCCCACTTAAAAAAAAAAAAGACCTTATTAAGACAAAAGAACCACTGGCTCTGAATATCTTTGAAAATAACAAATATACCAAGTTCCAGGAACACCATTCCCTCCACACCCAAAGAAATATCGTGTACTGAGTTAAGAATCCAGAATTCATGTTTACCTCAACTGCCTCCCTAGTACAAATTTAGAGTCATGATTCTTTTTGAGATTTACAGTTTAGACATATAAACTCTGTAAGTGACAACTGGTCTGTCAAAAGTACAGGAAAAGAAAGAACAATTATTTAATTAAAACCTTCCTAGTTTTGTTTTTGATTACTGTTCAAGTTGCTGTTTCTCTAGCAAGAAGCAGTTTCCATAGCGTCCACCTCAAATCTTATTGCTTTGCAGCCATGACATTCCTTCCCTCCATTAAAAACACAAAGATGAAACAGTCAATCCAGTGATTAATTGACATGGCTTTTGTGGGGGGAGGGGATTGGCAAAGAAAAGACTGAGATAAAATGGCAACTTAAACACGTCAGCATACAACGGTTTTGAGAGAGAAAGAGATAGATGATAAAGAGAAAAACATTATTCTAGACAAATGAAACAGCACTGAAAGCCCATGAGTCAAGCCACAGCCCAAACCGTGTCCTATGGAGGTTTCCTTTTTTGTTTTTAATAAAACCTCTCCCCAAATATCACTTTTAATCTTCCCCAGATGCAGCTTCCTCCTCAGACCCTTCATCTCCAGACTTCTCGAGAGGGGGGCTTGCAGACGTCTTCTTTTCTGGAGGGCTTTCTGCTTCCTCGTCCTCTTCTTTGGGAGAAGGAGTTTTTTCCTTTGATGTCTTTGAAGCTGTGGGGCGACCCACTTTCCCTTTACCTTTCACCGGACTTGGCGTCACTGAAATATGGAAAGTAACAATTTGGGGAACAGAAAAAAATGCCTTAAAAAAAAAAATCAGTTAACAAAAACAAAAGACTTCAAGTAAAAAAATTAATCCCATCTCAATAAAAAGGAAACACAAGAAAAGGCGCATTACTCCTAGTGAGGGTTAGGCAGCATCCTGAGCAGAAACCAGAGCTATCAAACAGGTTTTGACTCTCTAAAGTATGGAGGGTAAGTCAAACTTTACAACAAGAATAAAACTCTAAGCAAATCTAGACTTCTGATTTAACAAACTAGCTCCACCATGAAAACACCTGGCAAAAGCTCTGAAGACCCAGGAGGTCAATTTCTACTCTTAAGGGTGGGTTAATTTCTGCTATCAGTGTCAGTGTATCCTGACAGAACAGAGATCCTTCCCCAGCTGCTAGGACTGATTACTGACCCCAGAGCAGCCCACGCTCCCTGAATAGAGTAAGGAACACTGCTGCCTGAAATGAAGAGGTCATTCCTACATACAGTCCAAGCCCACAGATTCTTTTCATTTAAAAAAAAAACAAAACTTTTCATTTTATATACAATGGTGTTTGCCTGCATTCATGTTTGTGTGAAGGTGTCAGGTCACAGAACTGGAATCACAGACAATTGTGAGCAGCCATGTGGGTGCTGGGAATTGAACCCAAGTCTACTGGAAGAGCAGCCAATGCTCTTACCCACTGAGCTATCCTTTCAGCCCACTCTCTTTGTTTTTTTTTTTCTAAGACTATCATTTTTAATTATATGTGTATGTACGTGCCTGTGTATGCACGCAGGTGACTAAGTCAACTGGAGTCATAGCTAGCTGTTAGTCACCCAATGTAGCTGTGGACCTGAACTTGGGTTCTCTAGAAGCAGTTATGAGCTCTTACTCACTGAGCCATGTCTCCAGTCCTCAGTCTTGAAGGGAACAAAGGCACATGTGTAAGACAGAACCCCTTTGGATTTCTTTTGTTTCTATGAGCTACAGTGCCAATGCTGAGTTAACAGTTTAGTTCTTGAAAAATGCGGTTTTCCCTCACAGGTCTCACCTGTAGCCTTTAGTCTGGGTTTGGGCATTTTCTTTTCTTTTCTCTCAGGTTTGGACTTCTTAACCATCTTTTTGTTTTTCTTTTTTGAACTGCCATAATCACTATCATCGTCGTCTTCCATTAGGAAATCTTCGTCGCTGCCAGAATCTTCTGAGAGGAAAGAAGAATTTCAACGTCCAACTTACATGTACACATCCTTCCAAGTGAACAAAGGGAAAGAGTGCTGAGAATGGTGGGGGCGGGGCTTGGGAGCTAAGCACTACTGAGTAAGGAGGCATAAAAGAGTTGCCCTGCCCACTGTAGAATGGGTACAGTATGGACCTTACATATGCTACATGACTGACTTGTTCTAAATATTTTTTAAATTTTAAACTTACGAACAACTCTTTTGAAGAACTTTTTGAAAATAGAATTGTATAAGACACAAGTTCTGGTCCCAACATCCAAGAGGCTTAAGTCAGAAGATGGCAAATTTGAAGCCAGCTCTAGCCATAGAGCGAGATCAAACAAGGTTGGGGATGAACAGCTCAGAGGTACAGCACTTGCCTATCCATACTCACTCTGTAGGACCCTATGATTTTGGACCCTATTACTAAAAGATACAAGCCTGGAACCCTCAAGTACCAAGTAACTCTTGGTAGCTGTATCACTCTCATGTATACTGTTGAAATTAACCTGAACTGATAGGTAGTTTTTAAATACCAACTGTGAATAATGAAACAAGAACACTCTATATAAAGTAGGACTTCATATAATCTGAACAATCAGTGTGTGTGTGTGTGTGTGTGTGTGTGTGTTTGGGGTGGGGGTGGGGAATCTAAACTGTAACATTTTGGCAATTAGAAGTGATCTATAACCTTCTGCCAGGCTAAGATGCAAATTGTAAACACAGTGCCCATTATTAACAGTATAATATTCACTCGGTGTCTAAACACAGGATAGAAACTATGATAAATGATGGACAGTCATAAAATTCTGATTATTTTTAAAAAAAGATATCAAATGTACAGTCATCTTTTGTAAATTCAGGATTGGATAGATCTATTGTTAAATGCTAAATCTTAGAAAAAATGTTTTTATTTTCCAATTATATAAATATATATGCACACGAGATTCTCTGGAAGAGAAGAAGCTGAGCCATCTCCCTATCCCCACAGTTTTATCTTTTTCGTTTCATTTTGTTTCAAGATAGGCATGTGCCACTACAGACGCACAGTTTTATCTTTTAACAAGTAGCATCTACTTAATGTAAGGAACTGGATACATACATTTACCTAGAAAATACCAAACCAAAGCCATAAACTACAACTGCAAAGAAGGATCAGGACTGGAGCTGCAGCTCCACTGACACAATCTTGCCTAGCATGCACAAAGCCTTGGGTTAGAACCCCATGTCTCCATAAAACCAGGAGTGGTGGTACAAGGTGTGTCAGTACAGCTCCAGGCTGCCCTCAGCTCCACATGGGTTATAAGAGAGCCCACCTAAAGCAACAAGCAAAGGACAGTAGGCAACTTCACATACTCTCCTGGAATGGCGCCTCGTCATCTTCTTCTGGCTCTTCCTCACTGCCAACATCTTCCAAGAGCATCTCTCTCTGCTTAGAAGCTGCTTTAGATGCTGCCTGTCGTTGCTGGCGTACATTTTTATGATCATCTTTTTCATCTTCACTGTCCTCTGTAACATAAAAGTTACAGTGATACCATAATCAAAGAATTTTGCATCTGCAGATACAGGATATAACAACAGCTTATTCACTCAAAAGAAATGAAATCTAGCATTAAAAAGTTCCACTTACACGATGAAGAGTTCAACACCTATTTGTAGTTCAGAGATTGATTTAAAAAAAAATCTTGGGCTAGAAAGATGGCTCAGCAGTTAAGAGCACTGACTGCTCTTCCAGAAGTCCTGAGTTTAACTCCCAGCAACCACATGGTGGTTCACAACCATTTGTAATGGGCACCCAATGCCACCTTCTGGGGTGTCTGAGGACAGCGACAGTATGCCCACATACATGAAATAAATAAATCTTAAAGCTGAATTACAAATTAAAAATTATGAATACATTTCCTCTAACACTTTATAATTGTTTAATCCTAAAATTATCAATTACATGTGAATCTATGTTTACAGATTTTAGAAGCTGAAGTAAAAAAATACTTTATAAGACAGCTAAAGATCTGTAGACAAGCTTATAAAAATTACTCTCATATAGTATAATGAATTAATTAATGTTTTATTAATAGTTAGTTTGCTAAATGTAAGGCATGCTAACCTACTAGTTCCAGACTAAACTATTCATTCATTCATTCATTTATTTGTTTGGGTTTTTTCAAGACAGGGTTTTCTGTGTAGCCCTGGTTGTCCTCAAACTCACAGAAGATTCACCTGTCTCTGGAGTCCTGGAATCAAAGATGTGCACCACCATGGCCAGGCAACTAAGCTTCATTTTACCAGTCTCTAATGACCAGCTCTGCCTAAACCTTTAGACTTCCCTACTCTATTAAAGTTTAGCTGCCAGCCGGGCAGTGGTGGCGCACACCTTTAATCCCAGCACTTGGGAGGCAGAGGCAGGTGGATTTCTGAGTTGGAGGCCAGCCTGGTCTACAGAGTGAGTTACAGGAAAGCCAGGGCTACACAGAGAAACCCTGTCTCAAAAAATTAAAAAGGTTTAGCTGTAAGTTTTTCTCCTTAAAAGAACAAAAAACAAACAAATAAAACAAGCAAACAAAGAACAACAACAAAACAGGGTGCTGAAGAGTTGGCTATTCAAGGAAGATTTGTTGCTCTTGAAGAGGACCTAGGTTCAGTTCCTAGCACCCATGTGATGGTTCATAAGCACCTCTCCAGCTCCAGAGCATCAAACACCAAATTCTGGTCTCTGTGGACCCAAGACATGTACAGGTTACAGAAACACACATTCAGGAAGAATACTCATACATATTAAAAATAAAGACATAGTATCCTTTACTTATTCCTTTTTTGAGAAAAACACATACACAACACATTCTGATCAAATCCTATCCTCCACTACTCTGACTCCCTCAACACACACCCCTTCTAATTTCATGGTGTGTGCGTGTGCACATGTGTGTGTTTAAATCAGCCAGTAAGTCAATTAGTGTTGTCAATGTGTAAATGGGTATAAGGCCTTCCACTGGAGCATGGGCAAACTACCAATGGTCACTTTCCAGCAGCTACTGACTGTCAGAGAGTTCCTAAGTCATCATGGATGAGTTTTGTGAGACTCTCCCCTTCATGGTCAATGTTTAACCACTTCTAGTGCCAAAAATCTCATCTAGAGACAATCACAGAATAAAGCTGACTAATGCAGACCATAAATTAAATTGACTTGGGGGAGTTTTTCTTAATACAAGTACAGAGCACCCAAAAACTCAATAAAGGTAAGAAATTCAAATTAGTGTTTGGAAGGCAAATGAATGCCAAAGCACACTACATTATCTTTGAGTACAACTTAAATAATAAGGAAGGCAAACATCTCAGCAGAGAAAATTTAGCTAACAGAATGCTATTTATCTTTGTATTTTGTTCAATAGCAGCCAAGACAAGGGACATCCAGGAAGACAAAGGAGAGGCATAATGGTCAAGATTCAAGTACCAAGAGACAGTGAGGACTACAACCCTCAAGCCTCTAGAATTAACACACCAACACGAGGATGGACCAGGCTTTCCTCAAACTCAGAGATCTAGCTGCTGAGTTACTTTACTTTCAAATATCCATATAATTTATACACAATTTACTGTCAATTATGTGCATGTGAAAACAATTGGTCAAGGAAGCCTGAGATACCTCATTTCCCTAGAGGTAGAGTTACACAAAGTTGTAAGCCACCAGATGTGGGCACTAGAGACATAACTCAGGTCCTCTGCAAAAGCAGCCAGAACGCTAGGCCTTTAATTTTGAGATAAGTTCTCCTTATATAACCTTGGTTGGCTTTCTTTGTACTTTGCAGTAATCTAGAACACTGACATTTTAGGCATATTCCACCATATCTGATTCACATTAATTCTTTTAATTTTTTAATATTTTTTTCCATGTGGTTATTGTTTTTACTTAACTTGTTATAATTTCTTTACTCATATACAAGCTGAGTATCAGCTGGGCATGGTGGCAGACATCTTTAATGTCAGCACTCAAAAAGCAGATAAAGGTAAATTAAAGGCCAGCCTGGTTGAGAGAGAGAGAGAAAGAGAAAGAGAGAGAGAGAGAGAGAGAGAAAGAGAGAGAGAGAGAGAGAGAGAGAGAGAGAGAGAGAGAGAGAGAGAGAGAGAGAGAGAGAGGGTAAGAGCTGATTGCTCTTCCGAAGGTCCTGAGTTCAGATCCCAGCAACCACATGGTGGCTCACAACTACCCATAATGACATCTGATGCCCTCTTCTGGTGTGTCTGAAGACAGCTATAGCTAATTACACTGGAGCGAGAGGGGCTGGAGCAAGTGGGGTCCTGAGTTCAATTTCTAGCAGCCACGCACATGATAGCTCACAGCCATCTGTACAGCTACAGTGTACTCATACACATAAAATAAAAAAAATAAAAATGTGCATTGTTTTGTCTGTATGTATGTCCATGTGAGGGTGTTGAGTCCTCTGGAATTGGAGTTATGGACAGTAGTGAGCCAACATGTGGGCATTGGAAATTGAATTTGGGTTCCCTGGAAAAGCAGCCAGTGCTCTTAACACACTGAGCCATTTCTCTGACCCTCCCACCCCCAAATAAAAAGGTTTTAAACTCAATTTTGCATAAAAATAACCCGTAGATACTTATTACCTTTGTAAAAATAGTAATGTTGCTGGGCAGTGGTGGCGCACGCCTTTAATTCCAGCACTTGGGAGGCAGAGGAAGGTGAATTTCTGATTTCGAGGCCAATCTGGTCTATAGAGTGAGTTCAAGGACAGCCAGGGCTACACAGAGAAACCCTGTCTCAACAAACAAAAAACAACAACAAAAAAAAGTTTTTATAATCCCAGTATTTGAAAGAATCTGACATATAAAACTGCTCGTTAATGATTTCCTTGTGGAGAAAATCTCTTTTGTGTATTGTATGGACGCAACACCTGTCAATTAAAGCTGATTGGCCTGTAGCTGAGGCAGAAAATAGAAGGTGGGACATCTGACAGGAGAAGAACTGTAGGATAGAGTCAGGTGTGGGAGGATTGGCCTCCAGAAAACCCTAAGGAGCAGAAGCTTGGGAACCTCAGGAAAGGTAGCCTGCCACATGGTAGAACTTAAGATTAGAATGGGTTATGAATTTATGAGCTAGGCAAAAAATAAGCCAAAGCTTATGGCCAAGGTGTTTGTAAATACATTTTGAATCTCAGAGTTGTTATTCTGGGAGCTTAGGACCAGGAGGAAAACAGCTCATTACAATTCCTGCTTCAATAAATATGGTTTACCTGCTGAGTGAGAATCATCCTTTTTGGTCTTCACATCTTTTTCTTCCGAGTCTTCACTATAAGGCAAAGGAAAAAGAAAATCAAAAGGTCAAAGGTTGAATGATCACTGCACAGCGGCTACACTTGTATTCCCAGCGTAAGGATGCTCTGACAGGAAGACTGACACTAGCTTGGGCTACAGTGTTTTAGGCCAGCCTGTACTAAAAATAGGAGTCTACACTGGGTATAGTGGTGTATGCCTTTAATCTCAGCCCTTAGGAGACAGATTTCTGTGCATTCAATGATGGCCTAGTATAGAAATAAGACTTTGACTTTTTTAAGACTTGGACTGGCACGATGGCTCAGCAGATAAGCACTGACTGCTCTTCCAAAGGTCCTGAGTTCAAATCCCAGTAACCACATGGTGGCTCACAACCACTGGTAATGAGATCTGACTCCCCTCTTCTGATGCGTTTGAAGACAGCTACAGTGTACTTATGTGTAATAATAAAGAAATCTTTGGGCTTGAGCGAGCGGAGGTCCTAAAATCAATTCCCAACATCCACATGAAGGCTCACAACTACAGTGTACTCATATACATTAAAAAAAAAAAAAAAAAAAAAAAAGGTTAAGACCTTGTTTTGAGGGGGAAAAATGCAATCAGATTTCTGATACCAGAACAATGAAAAGTACCCTTTCACATAACAAATGCTCAAACAGGTGCTGAGGAATGGAGCTGCTTCCGTATTATTGTACTTTACAGGGATGCTAGAATAGGTGTAATTTACTCATCACGGGAAAACAAGCTAAGTCCCCACAATGAAAGAAAGCTTACAAATCTAACTTATGACCAAGTGTATGATTTTCTTGTTATTTCAATGAGCAAAAGTCAAGAAAATGCTTTATTTTTAAGTAGAAATGAATAGAAAACAAAACATTGTTTTGTAGGTTTAAGATCAACCTAAAGGCTAGCCTGAGCTCCTGACCAAAAACTAACCAACCAAACAACAAGACAAAGAAAACACTCAGGCCAGATATAATAATGACAAACTGTGAATGTTTCATATTTAGAAGAAACATAAATGAATACAGTAATTATTTCTAAGTTGGGCTATTAAAAACTGATTTAAGAGTAGGGGGATGGTACCAGAGGCAGGCAGATCTCCGTTATTTCAAGGCCAGACTGGTCTACAGAGTGAGTTCCAGGATAGCCAAGGCTACACAGAGAAATCCTATCTCAAAAAAACAAAAACAAGGCAAAAAAAATATGAAACCCTATCTCGAAAAACAAAACAAAAAACTGAGTAAAAGCAATTTACTCTGAACTTGAGAAGATTTGTCTCCCAGTGGCACATTATTCTCTTAAATCATATTTCTGAAATTCTCCACTAAAAACATTAGAAGTTAGGTATATAAAAAAAACAAAAACTATTCAGTAATGGATATTCAGTGATTTTAATACTTGAAGATTTTTCATTTCATTTTAAAATTAATATTTCACGTGTGTGTGTTTTGCCTGCATGTGTCTACATACCAAATGTGTGCCTAGTGCCCTTGGAGACAAGAAGATGGCATCAGATCCCCTCAATCTAAGACTGTAGGCAGTTATGAGTTGTTTTGTGGATGCTGAAAATAGATCTTGGGTCCTCTAGAACAACCACCAGTACCATCGAGCCATCATTTCTCCAGCCTCCAAGATTTTGACAATGCTCAAGAAATATTATTTCCTCTCCTTGAACTGCTTATCTGTATGTGAGAGGGGCAGCTGGGAGTGCTATAGCCTAACAGTAAAAAGTGCAGTTTGAGTGGCCCCAGGTATAGTCTCAAAGTCTGCTGTTCTAATTCCTTGGTAACCCCCTGCTTCAATTAACAAACTCTCAACCTTATAGATGAATTATAAGAACTAAATGACATAAAGCACAATACAACCTGACACTAATATTCCTCTATCCCACCCACATTTTAAAGTAATACACTATGAAAAGTGTTTGTGCACATTGAAAACCAAGAGAATTTAATCATCCTGCTCTCAATGTAGCTATTTTACAGTTAAACTGCAATTCATGCAATTTTACATTTGTAAAAGTAAGGGAACAGGTTTGGAGCACATGTAAGGACCAGGCTCCATTGTAAACACTACAGTAAGAAGAGAAAAAAAAAAAATTAGGGAAAGGCAATTGTCAAAAATGATTACTTAAACAAGACTTGTTTTAAGAGTACAATTCAATAGGATACACAAAGCTTAGAACTGCATACTCTTTAGTTATGATTCTGCTATTGATCTAACTGAAGAGGACAACAATGAAATGTCAATACCAACCTTAGATATCAAATCAGAACTTAAAACTTTCTTTTGGCTCATGCTCTTAAGTTCCAGCAAAAAGCATTCTTGGACCTCACTGCTGGTCAATAGCTGAGACCAAACTGCATCTGGGGAAGAGGCTGACCTCCACACCCGAAGTACAACCTCCATAAGGTGAGACAGACTGCACACAGAAGCCTCACCCGTTTGGAGCTCATAGACTGTCTTTACTTCAGACAATTTAAGTAGGAAGATACCAATAATGATGCCTCCTACCTGTCTTCTTGTGAATTTTTTCCAGATCGCCTCTTATTTTTAGCCTCTCGGGGAGACGACCGAATCTTCTTAGCAGGAGGGCCTGAATCTCTTCCATAATCTTCATCTAAACAAGAAAAAAACTTCAAATTCAGTTCATTGTGTTTACATGCTGAAATGACATATTACTACTCATACTTTTTAAATAAACAGGAACAGTTCTCCCCAGTTTCTCTAATAAAGGGGCAGAGGGATGTGGAGATGGTTCAGTTGTTAAAGAGTACATATGCTGTTTTTCCAGAAGACCTAGGCCTGACCCACTCAGTGGCTCTCAACACTAGTTCGAGAGGATCTGATGTCCTCTCTTCTGGCCTCTGCAGGCATCAGACATACACAAAGGCAAAACACACACAAAAAAGTATTTTAAAAAATTGGGGCTAGGAGCATTTATTACCTAACACACAGAAGGCTGAGTTCTATTTCCATTACCATAAAAATTGATAATTTAAAAAGGGAAAAGCAAGATGGATCAGCAGATTAATGGCACTTGACTGTGCAAGCCTAAAACCTGATTTAGGTACCTAGAAGCCAAGGTAGAAGAACTCATTCCCAAGTTTTCCTGTCTTCAACATGTGTCCACTCTTATGCATCACAAACAAGCAACACACAACTAAAAATAAATAAAATTCACATCCCCAGTCTCACCTATTTTAATTCCATTTCACATAGTGTCTAGTCTTTATATAAAACCCCTCACACATCCACACCATAGCTGCTTTTTTGTAACACTCCCATTTAGTTCAGGATTTCTCCATGTTTTAACAACTTCATACTCACTTGAATGGTTTGATCATAATCATCTTAGAAAGTAAAAACCTAAACTTCCACCATCTTTCCCCCAGGGTTTCTCTCTGTGTAGCATCGGTCATCCTCGAATTCAGAGAGCTGCCTACTTTTGCCTGGACTGCTGGGATTAAAGGTGTGCCCACAATGCCTGGCTTCAAATTCTACACTTTAACACAATATTCACAATACTGTAGTCAAGTAAATTACTCTAACTGAAGTATTAAATAGATCACGGACTCTGGATGCCTCTATCTTTAGGAAACACCCTATGATTTCAAAAGCCTCCCGAGACCCTCACCACAGCTGCTGGTTACTCTCAAAGCTGTTGCTCCATTTCCACAAATGCTGAGAAATGAGGAGGCTGGCACTTCAGCAATTCTGAAATTGCTGGATTCATTATAAATTCTGTAACAGAATTTAACCATTTTTAGAGGTTAATTCTAACCATTAATAGCAATATTTATTTTAATTATGTGTGTGTGTGGTGTATGTGGTTATGTGTATACGAGCACAGGAAATTAACCTGAACTCAGATCCTCTGCTTCTTAAAAATACTTAAGAAAAGGAAGAGGAGAAAAACAGCCCTAATTGAGATGAGAGCAGTGCCTAAAATTCTACAGCAAGACTCTTAGCCATATTAAAAAAGAATCCAGCCGGGCAGTGGTGGCGCACGCCTTTAACCCCAGCACTTGGGAGGCAGAGGCAGGCGGATTTCTGAGTTCGAGGCTAGCCAGGGCTACACAGAGAAACCATGTCTCAAAAAACCAAACCAAACCAAACCAAAAAAAAAAAAAAAAAAAAAAAAAAAAAAAAAAAAAATCCAAAACACAAATCATAGCAAACACTTCTTTTTATAGGTATGCCTGACAGGCAGGTCCTATGTGTAAGAGACAGAAGACTACTTGTAGGAGTCAGTTCTCAGTTCTCTCCTTCCACTGTGAGTATTCTGGGGAGTAACTTCAGTTGTCAGACTGGGCACCAAGCAGCTTTGCCTGCTGAACCATACATCAGTTCAACCACATTTTTAAAAGATGATGAAAGTCGAGAAGAAAAAGATCAAGCTATACCCCAGCTAGGGGACATTAAGTATCAACTCTACTTCAGTTTCCTTAAGTGTTAAATTAAACCAGATCCCACAACAGCAATGCTCTAAAAAAAAAAAAAAAAAAATAACTTATTAGGGCTGGACATGAATGCCTTTAATCCCAATACTTGGGAGTGCAGAGGCAGGTGGACCTCTGTGAGATCAAGGCTATCCTGGTCTATACAGTGAGTTCCAGGATAGCCAGGGCATAGAGAAACTTTGTCAACCTGCCCCCAACCAAAACCTTATTAAACATAAACATTTAGAACAATTTCTGGTATGTTTCAGAGATAGAATTATGTATCAAGTTTTTTTTTTTTGAGACAGGTTTCTCTGTGTATCCCTGGCTGTCTTGGAATTCACTCTGTAGACCAGGCTGGCCTCGAACTCAGAACTCTACCTGTCTCTGCCTCCTAAATGCTGGGATTAAAGGTGTGTACCACCACTGCCTGGCTATGTATCAAATTTTTAATTCTTCTGTATATCCTGCAAGACTTCTCAAGGGGTACATTATCTTTATAAAGTAAAATTAAGATCACTGGTTGATCTTCCAGATGACCATGTTTTAAATTCCCAGTTTAGCTAGTAGTGGGTATTTTACACACACACACACACACACACACACACACACACACACACACACACACACACACTGCATCAGTTACTGGACATTTAGCCTTTGGATTCTAAAACCAGCTTAAAAAAAAAAAAAGTCAGGCATTTATTTCAATGATTGACAAGAAAAGACTACAGGCCAGGCCCAGTGGAACACACCTGCAACCCAGCCACTGTGAGGTCTGAATTCAAGGACAGCCCAGGTCACACAGCATAGCTTATCTCAAAGGAAAACCAGCAAGCCCATCTTTTGTTTTCTTTGACACACACTACACTCCTGAGTAATTTTAAATGACAGAGACTACTAAAGCATGACATAAAGCATATGAGCAGACAGTCTGTCAGCACAACACGTGTCTTGTAGAAACACACAGAAACAAAACATACCTGCATCATCTGATTCCTGAAACTGCGAGTAATCAACGACCTTCCTATTTCTGCAGAAAGAGACAAATTAAGATTATTAAAAAAAGGAAAAAAGTGCAGCTTCTAAGACACCAGATATACATTTTAGTTTTATAAACAGAATAGTCCTTAGGCCAGGTGTAATAGTGCATGCCTTTAATTCAGTTCTTGGGGAGAGAGGTGGGTAGACCCTGACTCAAAGAACAAAAAACATCCCAGACTTCCTCACCCAGTGACAACTTAAACATTGTTCTTCTCAAGCTTTACCTACCTCCCTGAAACAGAACAGGCAAGTTCACCATGTACATTCATTATACATAGACTATTACATCCACAGGCTAAATTTTTAAGTATTATTTTACCACCCCATTCCCATAGATTATGTAGATATGGCTGTCCTACAACTTGCTTATATAGACCAGGCTGTCCTCTAACTCAAGAGATTTTCTTTCCTCTGCCTCCCCAGTGCTGGGATTAATGGTATGGGCAACAATGCATGGCTGTTATTTTATTCCTACTGTTATATATACAAACATTTATATGTGAAAAAACAAGATTACTGTTAGGCAAAAAACAGCTTTTTAAGGTACAATATAGTTATGTTATTATGCAATCAAATATAACATTAAGCTTTAGAAGAAAAAAATGTTTACTGGTGTAGTCAAAGAATGCTTTAAAATAAAAGAAACATTTTATACATATGTGTATGTTACCTATGTATGCGCAGGGATTCCACGTGTTTTGATACCCATGGAGTGAAGAAGCTCTCAGATCTGGAACTACAAGTGGTCTTAAGTCTGCCTAATAGTGTTTGCCTCTTGTTTTGAGAAAGGATCTCACTACGTAGCAAAAACTGACTTAAACTCAGGATCTCCTGCTGTAATTACTACAACATCCAACCAATGGAATTTTGCCTTCGGTTCGGTCCTATGAAAATTATGAAATCTGGTGATGATTTTGAAGTGTAGAGGAAAATGTGCACAGGTCACATATAGCATTTCATATAAGGAACTTGAAAGAAATGTGTTTGGATGCTTGTTGTATTAGGTCTAAAAAGAACCTTTTTAATGAACTTGGTCTTGTGAAACTGGAAACTGAGAAAATCTACTATGATCAAAATTTAACATTTAAGAGGATTACTTAAGTACAAGGGCATGAGACGTTCTGTTCTATCTATTCCTAGCCAAAACAAACGAAAGTCTAATCAAAATCTTACTAGGGAGCCAGAAATGGTAGCACACACCTGTCATCCCAGCCCCCAAGGTCAGGAGTCAGAGGTAGACTGCATGGGCTACAGAAAGCCCTAGTCTCAAACTTCTATCGTTTAGATGCCAAGTGGAACTAACTCTGCAGTTGAACAATAACTACCAGAAATGTGAGCAAATACAGAATTTCAACACAGCACAAGTGACTAAACTATGAATCAGGGCTCTGCCACAAACTAGTTCATGTCCTTGAGTAAGGGACTTCCCTCATGGACCGTGGCTTTTCAACCGTAAAATTAGGAATACAAACTACTCAAATGTGGGGCTAGGGACAAAGCTCGGTGGTCCATGTGGCTCTTGGACAGTTCCATTCCCAGCAGGTGGCTATCAACTCTTATAAATCTAGCTCTAGAGACTCTTACCCGCTCCTCTGGATTCCACATGCACATACTTATACATAATTAGCAATATTTAGTTTTGAGACAAGGTCTTACTATATAGTCTTGGCTGGCTTGAACTCAGAGACCTGCTTACCTCTGGATTAAAAACATGTACTACTACCCCCAGCAAAAATAAACCTTAAAACAAAGTGACTCAAGATTGTCCCAGGAATGAGTGGTAGGTAAATAATGACTAATAAAAATCAGTTGTTATTACTTCTATCTCCTTTCTTTTATATTAATTTATTTCCAGCTTTATGGCAGTTTCAAGGTTCTCTTTAGGTTAAGAAGAGTAGTCATTTTATTTATTAATCAGAGCTCAGAAGAGGGCAACAGATCCCTGGAAACTGGAGCTATGGACAGTTGTGAGCCATGTAGGTATTGGGAAATGAACCTGAGTCATCTGAAGTGGTCTTAACCAAACAGTATTTTAGAGCCATCAACTGGATTATAGCAATTTCCATCATTTAAGTCAGTGGGAGTTCCATCCAAGCAAGACTAAAAACTGTACTAGAAGAAAATCTCCAACATAAGGAAACACGAATGCCCCAGTTTCTGGGTAGAGGAAACTTTAGGATTATGTTGTTGTGTGTGAAGTCAGCCTTAGCCATCCAGAGAGATTTTGCTTTAAATACAAAGGAAAGAATATACTTTTGGGGCCAAAGTATATATAATTCAGCTGTAGAATGTTTTATTAGTGGCTCCCCACCCCAAATAAAATGGAGGCAGGGAATGCTTGTTTATAATAAACTATCTGGTACCAAACACAGGTAAGGAGGAAGTAATTTAAAAGTGACAGGATTTTTAAGGTGAGGCACAATGGTAAAAATTATAATCTCAAGCACTTGGGAGGTAAAGGCAGGAGGATCAGGTCAGCATCTTCAGCTGCACAGGTGAATTCAGCCTGTGCTACATAAGATGGTGTCTAACACCCCCACCCAAAGCAAGAGAACTTTAATTGTAATTATCAATTTCTTTCTACTAAATTGCAACAGAATGTCAAGGGTTGGTAAAATGGATAAAGGTACATGTCACCAACTCTGATGACCTGAACTCAATCTCTAAGACTAACATGGTGGAAAAGGAGAATGCTTTCCACAGTTGTCTTCCAGCTTTCACATGTACTATGTGACATGTGTATACCGTACCCACACACAGTAATTTAAAAAAACCAAAACCCAAAAATGTTAGGCTCACATACCAGGAATTTCATTTTTGTCTGCTGTAAGAAAAAGTATTCTCTGGAGAATGAAGGTGTACAGTGTCTTAGAATTAGAAATTACTGTGTTTTAAAATTACTTCCCTTGGGGCTGGAAAGATGGCTCAGTGGTTAAAAGCACTACTTCTCTTTCAGAGGTCATGAGTTCAATTCTCAGCAACCACATGGTGGCTCCCAACCATCTTGTAATGGGATCTTATGCCCTCTTCTGATGTGTCTGAAGACAGCTACAGTATACTCATATACATTAAATAAATCTTAAAAAGTATATCACAGGTCAGGTGGTGGTGACCCATGCCTTTAATCCCAGCACTTGGGAGGCAG
>NW_022196891.1:28354201-28359094 GCF_008632895.1 Mastomys coucha | reverse complement strand
GAACTTAGCTGTAACAAGTCTGCACATCTACTTAAGTAGTAGAGATAGCTGAATTAACACTAGTAATTCACTATCAAACACAAACCCTAATTATCAGGACTTTACACCACACAGAGCACAGCCATTAAAAAAATTAAATCTAAGAGATTTTGGAACAATCTACAGTTGCTGACAACCACTTGTAACTCCAGTTCCAGAGACCCAACACGCTTCTGGCACAAAACACTCAAATGGCACCCCCTCCACACACCCATTTGCCAATTTTATCATTCATCTGATAAATGAGGTGTTGGTGGTCAAATTCTGCAGAGCAAGGCTTTTCAATTTATAGACCACAGACCTCTGTTACTAGGCCTGGGAATCAACTTTTTAGTACATTAATAGCATTTAAAAAAAAAAAAAAAAGAACAAATTGACAGAGAAACAGTGCAGAGAACAGTAACAGAGAAAACATCTAAGTTCACAAAAAGCTGATTATAACTACATTTCTGACTGGAATTCTACCAAAGAGCCACTTAGGAACAAAAGTAGACTGACTGCAGAGACACTTTGGAATTTTGGGTTTTATTTTTAGAAGAAAGACTGTTGATAACCTATGTTCACAAAGTGGTATTTATGTGAGTAAATGCCACATGTGTGCAGGTGCTCAGGGAAAAGATCAGAAGAAACAAAATCTCCCCCCGAGAGTTGGAATTATAGATGGCTGTGGGCAGCAGGGTCCTCTGGAGGAGCACTGCTCTTCATCACTGAGCCATCTCTTCAACCCTTCCTCTTCTATTTTGGTCTAAAATATGTACATCTTTGAGCCCAGGTTAGTTTGAAATCAATGAGCTTTCTACTTTAAGCCTTCTATGTGCTGGTATTATAGAAGACCACTAATCCTGGCTCAAAATATTTTTTTTTGTTTGAGAGAGCAAACATCTTACTCTGTAACCAAGCTGGGCTCCATAAACACTGCTTAAAGTTTAAACACTGTTAGGTGAGTGTGGTTGTGTTCACCTTGAATCCCAGCATGTGGTGGGCAGAGGCAAGTGTGAGTTCTGAGGCCAGCCTGGTCTACAGAGCAAATTCCAAGACAGCCATGGCTGTCATAAAAAACAAACAAACAAACAAACAAACCCAAATCATTACTAGATTTTGATAGTGATAGGGAGACATGTGGTAATTTTCAGCAGATGCACTGAATTCTAAATAATCTTAACCCAACCTTGGAATCTTGTCAACATAATCTCAAAAGAGAACTAGGAACCATTCATGATCTGGAAGGGAGCTTACAATAAGAAACTTTCATTCATGAAATGGTTCTTCACAGGGAGCCCACATCCGCCTCTACTTCCTACTGCCGAGCTCACATGCTCTACCTACTGCAATTACCATGTTTAATCTTTTCCTCCTCAGAGTATCCCTTAACATTTTGTTAACCTCATTTTTCCTTCAAAGTAAATACTATACTTTTTTGTTTTGTTGGTTGGTTTTGTTTTTCTGAGCCAGTCTCTGTATTGTAACTTGTTATGTATGTAGACAAGGCTGAATTCAAACTATCTGGCCGCCTGTCTCCCAGTGTACGACCTCAGTGTGTGCCACCATGTCCAACCCCTAAATGCTATGGTTTAACAACTCACCCATCAGAGTTCAAGTGCCTTCTTCACACTCTAGTTGAACTCTTCCAAATAAAAGATGAAGTAAAATCTGCCCAGCATAATCAAAAAAGAAAAAAAATCTGCCTAATAATACCCACAAGGAAATTTAATGATGTGGCTCATAAATAATAGAAAGGAGAATAAATGAGGGCTATGCCCTTGCTCTACTAGTTCTACCTTATGCTAATACAAACACAACCCAAGACCTCACTGCCGCTATTCCTTTACACAGTAGAACTCATACTACAATGTACCGACTCCCCTCATGCTATCACTTCAGTGTACTGTTTCTCCACACTTCCTATCTTGTGCAAATGTCATCAGCCTGCCATTGGCCTTCACCTATGTCATCAAGAAAACAAAACATGATGACAGGTCAAGAACAGAAAGATTATAACACTTGTCCATCTGACTGAGACATCATTCTGTCTGGTGTTCTCCATTTTCCAAGACCGTAGTGTGAAACTGAAAACCCTTGTTAAAATACAGCCTTTTCATGGAATTCTTTTGCTCTAATAAGCCTTTTCTGTTTCCTTTCTGTGATGCTGGAGTAGAATTTAGGGCTTCATGCATGCTAGCCAAGTACTCTAACAGGAAGCTACATCTGTCTCATTTAAAAGACCAAAAAAAAGCAAAGAGTTTATTTAAATCAGTGAACTTTTTAGTGCATAAAATTATCTATTTCAAAGTAAAAGCATTGCCCACTATGTACAAAGCTTTAGGTTCAACCTCACTATATACAAATTAGGCCTGGCTGGTATCAGGGGCTTGTAATTCGAGAAGGGAGTAGAAGAATCAGAAACCCAAGGCCACTCTCGACTACACATTAAGTTATAAATCAGCTGGCTTTACATGAGCCGTTAACAAACAGTAAAATTAAGAACACACATTTGGGTGCAAAGGTATGTAACTCAGCAGCAGAAAAACCTGGTAGTATAAATGTCTTATAATTTACATCTAAAAAACTTGTCTCAGGGACTGGAGAGACGGCTTGGCATTTAATAGCACCTAGTGTTCTTCTAGAGGTCTTGAGTTCAATTCCCAGCAAGCACATGGTGGCTCGCAACAATCTTAATTAGATCTGATGCCCTCTTCTGGTGAGTCTGAAGAGGGAACAGGGTACTTACATAAAATAAATAAATATTAAAAAAAAAGTACAAATCTAAGAGGGGTGGTGCATGCCTCTAATCTCAGTACTTCAAAGGTAGTGGCAAGTGGATCTCTGTGACTTCAAGGTCAGCCAGGGCTACAAAGTGAGTTCAAGGACAGCCAAGGCTACAGAGAAACCCTGTCTCAATAAATAAATAGGAATATATATATTTTATATATATATATATATATATATATATATATATATATATATATATATATATATATATATAAATAAATGTCAGGTAGGTATGGTGCTGCCTGCCTTTAATCCTAACAGATGCAAGTGGCTCACCAGGCCAACCAGTCTCTGGAAGAGGAATTTAATAATTCATGCTTTTATAAAGCGAAGTCCACCCCTTATCCAATCTTTGTAAATTTATGAGTTCTGTAAAACTTGTGGGTTTTCCTTATTTTTGCCTGTTTTTGAGACAGTCTCATTATATAGGTAGGCCAGGTAGGCCTTATAGTTTTCATTATTTCTGCCTCAGTCTCTTAAGTGCTAGAATGATAAGCTATATATCACATCTAGATTTATAAAATACCCCTGATGTCTTAAAAATTAAAGTCTATGGGTGTGAACTTCTTTTAAAGCAATACTTGCTCATAGGCACATATACATCTGGTAGTAAAGAAGAAAAAAAGTAAAAGGAAAGAGTCTCATCTCTAGACACACAATAGGATACTAAATTTAAGCCTGTTCTTGTATTTATTTGTTAAATTCTAAATATCTCCAATTTTCAAATTTCCCCTTAAGCTGGGGATTTCATTTTTATTTCATTTTGTGAGACAGGGTTTCTCTGTGTAGACCTACAGAGATCTACCTACCTCTGCCTCCACAGTACTGGGATTAAAGGCATTCACCACCACTGCCCAGCGAACTAGGGACTTCTTCAAACTACATAGCAAGTCTAAGTAAAACTGGCTTGGAGCTGTATTTAAGACCCCAGCTCAAAAAACAAGCAAATTAAAAAAAAACAAACCTTGAAACTTAGAAAACAAACAATACACTCATAGTGTCATGTCTCATGAAGACAAGAAGTGTGGATGCCAGCACCCACATAATAAATCAAATGTCCCAGGGCATGTCCCACCTCAAAAAGTGATGAGGCCTCTTATACACACATTTCAGAGGGAAAGGCCAGTGAGGTGACTCACACTAAAGGCACTAGTGACAAGACTAGTCCATTCCCAGGACCAACAAGAACACAAGTGACTTCCATAAGTTGTCCTCTGACCTTAACCAGAGAGGTGGCAGTGCATACTCACATACATACAGTAAGGTAAATGTAATTTCATTAAAAAACAAAATCAAAAAACTATCAAGTTTTAAAAAGTAAACAAAGAGTAATAAATCAGTTAGCTACAAAGAGGCCTAAGTGCTGATCTGAATGGCTTCCCACTGAGGAGAAAGTGTACTTGTTACCTAGATCAAGAAACCTAGATGACTGATTCTTGGCATCTTTTCTTCTTTTAAGGCAGGATCTCAGTGTATAGCACTATCTAGCCAAGAATTCAGCCACCTGCTTCTGCCTCAGGTGCTGGGATTAAAGTGTGTCACAATGCTGCCCAGTTCTCATCCTTTAGAAGCAACAACTTCTTTCCTTCTTTTTCTTTTTTCTTTTTGTTTTTCGAGACAAGGTTTCTTTGTGTAGTCCTGGCTGTCCTGGAACTCACTCTGTAGACCAGGCTGGCCTTGAACTCAGAAGCCCACCTGCCTCTGCCTCCTAAGTGCTGGGATTAAAGGCGTGCGCCACCACTGCCTTGCCATTCTGAAGCTTTTTAAAAGGTGACATATACTATGTGCTTTAGTTAACACTGGCAACATACTAACCATCAAGCAAAAATGAAATGGTACCTGTGGAGGTGGGAAGATGAGGACTCTTAACTATGAAATCTAGGCTCTGTAGGTCACTTGGATAGATGATGTCTACTACCATAAATTTTGCCACCTAATTTTTTATTCTCTTTGAGAAAAAAACAAAACAAAAATCCAACAAAAAAATCCTTTTAGGACAGGTGCCTTTAGGAATGCCTTTAATTTTAGCACTTGGGAGGCAGAGGCAGGCAGATCTCTGATGCCAGCCTGGTCTACAGGGGGAGC
>NW_022196891.1:28337326-28354191 GCF_008632895.1 Mastomys coucha | reverse complement strand
GAAAGAAAGAAAGAAAAAAAAAGGGGGGAACAAAAAATTCTTTTAGAAAACAATACTACTGTTTTGTGGAATTCGGGGATGTTTTAGAGGTGCTCCCGAGCCACCACCAAGCGTGGTTTAGCATTAAAAGCACAGTGCAGGACCACACCCAACCTGTAGGTTGAGAATGAGAAAGACAAGTTTCCTTCAAGTAATCTTTACTTATTTTAACTTTCAATAGCCACCCATTGGGATAGTTGGTTACAAAGTTAAATGAGCTGGAGTAGTAGTGTCTCACCTTTTGGTGTCTGTTTCCTAATCCTAAGTATAGTATTTTGAGTTGGTGGTACAGTTTGCTTAGTTTTCTTTTTCTTTTCTTTTCTCTACAGGCAGGGTTTCTCGGTGTAGCCCTGGCTGTCCTGGAACTCACTCCGTAGACCAGGCTGATCTCGAACTCAGAAATCCGCCTGCCTCTGCCTCCCAAGTGCTGGGACTAAAGGCTTGCGCCACCAGCACCCAGCCCGTTTGGTTAGCTTTCTGTCCCCAAAGTACTCACTATAACCTGGGACTGTCATACTGGCTACTTCCCAAATCTTACAGAACTCACAGTAATTTGGAGGTGCGGGTTGGAACAGAATGGTAAAAGCAAGCGGGTAGGTAACTCATCCTCCACAGTTCCAGCTCACGAGTGGGAGGAGTATGCAGTCCCAAACCACCACCAATAGGAGATTATCTTGTCAAGGAGACATAGTATGGCACAAAACCGCTGCCAGATGCAAACCTCTCCTTGGTATTAGGATACTCTCGATACCCACACTTGAAATGAAGAATTTAAACTGTAAAACACTCCAGAACTAAAGGCAATGGGGCCAGGGAAAAGCTCCTTTACAAGTAACATGTACTGACTCTTGGCTTGGTCTCTGTCCCCTCTCTATCCCTCAGGCCTCAACAGATTGAACTAAACCACACCTTCCACTCGAGGCACATTCTATACAACAGCTCTGGAGGACATTGAAGGAGAGCCCACCGAGTGAGAGGAAACCGAAAACTTCTTGAAGCCATGTGAATAAAAGTCTGATCGCTAGCGGATCGGAGTCCATAAGATGTACAATTTACATCGCTCGGGGGAAGAGAGGGTTACAGAAGTAGCAAGATACGTGTACTGCGGGGTGAGAGGGAACGAGAACCACACGGGATTTGGGTCGCACGGTTAACGCGCACGTCCCCGGAGGAAGGGCATTTATTTGCAAGCGGTGGGAAGAGAAAACTTGGGGTTAATGCCTTCAGAACTATTGAGTGGGAGAGGCCGTGGCCCTTATTTTTCGGGGCTCAGTGTCAAAACTCACTTTTGCCCCATGGGGAAAAGAAAGCGTGGGTCCCGCCCAGGCCGGGCTAGGAGGCGGGGCCTGCCGCGACCCCGAGAATGGAGGCGGGGCCAGGCAACTCGCTCGCCAAGACGCTAAGCCGCCCCAAGCCTTGGGAGGACCGGGCCCGGCGTGTTCGTACCCGGGTCGGCCGCAGGCTCCAGCAGGGCCCAGGGGTGCGGCCTACGGTGTGCCTGGTGCGCGCCAGGCCCACGCTAGGGCCATGGCGGAGCTCCGGGCGGCCGCGGAGCCGACCCGGACCCTGCGGGGTGGAGGCGGCGCGCACGGGCGCGCCGCCGCCACCCTGCGCGCCGCCGAGCACCCACGCGCAAGGGTGTGCGCGGACCCCAAGAGAAGGCCGCGCGTGGTAGTCAGGAGCACGACTCCAGGCCCGTTGCCCGGGTCCTTCGCCACTCACCCCAGCCCGTTCAGGCCGCCCCGGCCCTTGGACTCCGCACTGACCTGACAGGCCGAGACATGTTCGCTGTCGAGGCGCGACCAAGTCGAGGAGCAGAGGACCAGGACCCCCCTCCCCGCGCACTCGGCGCCCCACCCCCCCGCTCCGGCCGGCGGGGCCGCTTCTGCCGAGCCCCGAGCTGCTGGCTTCTCTGAGTCCGCGACTGCTTGTTTCAGGCCCCAGGATCTGACGAGCCCCCCGCTCCCCCGTCTCTTCAAAATGGATGAATCAAACCAGCCGAAAATGCGCCAAAGCCGCGGTGCAACCAAACCCCGTAGGATTTGTGCGCTCCGCCCCAGCACGCCCGCTCATTGGTGACTTCTGTCAGATGCGCCCTAGTCATTAGTCCATTTGAATCATCACGCCTTCCAGCCCCGCCCCGCTCCCGGATAGGCCCCGCCTCCTCCATGGGGTCCTGTTAGTCAAGATGCGCTGAGAGCGCACGGCCGCAAAACAAAAATGGTCGCCGATTGCCCGCCCCCTGGCTTCCACGACAGACCTGCAGATTCGGCTTGGGTTATTTATCTTGGAACCCCTGCCAAATAACCTGATTCATATAGAGTTCACCGTGGACTAGGTGTTTCTGTAATGGATTTAATTTCTCTTGGCTTAGTTATTTTGCAAATCAGCTAATTGCAAGACTCGTGGCATAGGCAGCAGATTCGTCACTTAAGAATTGGAGGGAAAATTCTTAGGTTCAAAAATTTGACCTTAATCTTAGAAATCCTGTACTCTGGCTTCAGCGTTAACCTCCCAGAGCTCAGCCACTCAGCTGAAGTTGAGAGTTCTCTTCAAAAGGAATATCTTCTATCCAATCTGATCTTGGAGAGGTACTTCACACTCATTAAAATCTCAATTTCTGACATTAGCATTTCAAAGAGAAAAGGGTGAATGATGTTTAAGAGGGAGATTGGTGACAAAACACTTGCTTCAGAATTCTAAGTCCACCACTTAGTACTTGAATAGGTTTCCCTTTCTGCACCTCAATTTTATGATAAGTAGAGTAGTATAAACACTACCTTATTACTGGAACTAAACAAGGTGCTATGTTGAAAGGCCTTTAGTCTGGACTTAAGTGCTAGGTTCAGTTTTTAATAGACTATAAAAGTAGTAGGTTGGGCTGCCTCAAGACTGAATGCCAAATCAGAAGTAGAGTTCAGAATCCTTGTATTAATACCTAGGATTTACTTCATGTTATAGTTTGGATTATAAGTCCCCTAGGGACCCATATGCCAAAGATTTAGGAGGCAGGACCTGATAGAAGTTAGGACATTAGGAGTGAGCACTTTAACATGATGTCGGGACCTTGACTTGACCAACACTCTGTCTCTCTTTGCTTGCAGCCTGTAAACACAATATGATCAGTTTTACTTTGCTGACACACTTTTCACCATGATGTTCTTCCCCTCTACAGACCCAAAGCCCTTGCAGGACCAAGCAGCCCTTGATGGAAATATATGAAACTGTAGAAAAAAATAAATCTGTTCTTATAAGTTGATATTTCCAAATCATAGGGATAGAAAACGAACACACTTTACTATATTGTAAATTGATTTCAATACTTGCCAGAGCCAGTGTTCCACTTGAAGAGTGGGGGTGTTGCTCAGCTGAGTGATAGCCCGGCACACAGTAAGCACTGAGGTCAATCTTCCTCCCCTCCTGAAACTGGACAAGACCACACACACCTGTAATGCCATCAGTCAAGAAGGTAGACGTTCAAGGTCATCCCTGACTACATAGGAAGTCTTAGGACAGATTGGACAGCGAAAGACCCTGAGTGAACAACAAAACCAAGTAGTGGCACACACCTTTAATCTCAGCACTTGGGAGGTAAAAGGCAGGCAGATCTCTGAGTTCGAGGCCAGCCTGGTCTACAAAGTGAGTTCCAGGACAGCCAGGGCTACGCAGAGAAACCCTGTCTCGGAAAAAAAAAAATCTATAACAGCTGGGCAGTGGTGACAAATAACTAAAAAAATCTGTAACAGCTGTGCAGTGGTGACAAATGATTTTAATCCTGCAATCAGGAGGCAGAGATGGGCAGATCTCTATGAGATGGGCCAGCCTGGTCTACAGAGCAAGTTTGAGAACAGTCAGGGCTACACAGAGAATCCTTGTCTCAACACCCCCCCCCCAAAAAAAAGAAAAGAAAAGAAAATCTACATAAAATGTGCTGCCTTGGGCTGGTGAGATGGCTCAGAGGTTAAAAGAGCACTGACTGTTCTTCTGAAGGTCCTGTGTTCAAATCCCAGCAACCACACGGTGGCTCACAACCACCCATAATGAGATCTGACACCCTCTTCTGATGTGTCTGAAGACAGCTACAGTATACTTATGTATAATAATAAATAACTCTTTTAAAAAAAAGTGCTGCCTTAGTCATTTACACTTCTGTGGCATTAAGTACATTCATGTTGTTGTATAACCAGCACCAAAATCCATCTCTAGAATTTTTTTATATGTCCTGCTATGTGTGTGCATGGGTGCATGTGTGTGTACCATAGCAAGAATGTAGAGACCAGAAGAAAATTAGACAAAGAATCTTATTAACTTTTTTCAAACTTGATTTCCAGGCTGTGAAGAATCAACTTTTTATAACCAACAACCAAAAGGAGCTGCAGTGTTCAAGGGGCTTGGACATAAAAGTATTAAAAATATAGGTCCTATCAGATTCATATACATTTTTTAAAGCAGTCATGATACAAAATAGCAGCCCCAGTAACTTCTTCAAGTTTCATCTTCCTCACAAATTGCCTCAACTCAGTTACCTCCACTTTTGAAAGCCTTATCAAAATTCTCTACAGGACTATAACTTCAACCTCTTCCTCTCCATTAGCAACTGGTGCTTTGCCATTCCCGGGTTGTTTGGGCAGAGCTACTGCCATTCTCCTTCATCCAGCCAGACTGTCTGTACCAAGCTGGTGTAGCATGCCAGGAAGCATTTCTGCAGGCCTGGCCTGTAATGGCGAAGGTGTTCGTTGCCAGAGATGCCTGAACTTCAGAGTTGTCAAAGTGGATCATCACTGTTCCTCTTCAATACCAGAGATATTGTCGTTGTTTTTTTTAAAGGATTTATTTACTTATCTGAGCTGACAACTATAGCTGTCTTCAGACTCACTAGAAGAAGGCATCAGATCCCATTTCAGATGGTTGTGAGCCACCATGTGGTTGCTAGGAATTGAACTCAGGGCCTCTGGAAGAGCAGTCAGTGCTCTTAACCACTGAGCCATCTCTCCAGCCCCAGAGATATTGTTTATGCCCAGCTTCTTTAAAGAGACTCAAAGTTCTAGTTCTTTCTCATCTGCCGTGGCTGTTCCAGGAACCACCTTCTGTCCCTGAATGGCTCCTTTCCCACCCATATGCACTGTGCCTGAAGTTTGACGAGTTTTTCCTGGGTCATGATAGTTTCTTGCCATTTTGCTGGAGCAGAAAAGGGGCTGTGAGGGGAACTAGGGTTTGTGTTCAGGGTGTCTCTGGCAGACCAGCTGAGATTAGGTGTGCACACATGGGGATTCAAGAAGGCAGCTGGAGGGAGGTGGGGAGTCCTGGGAGCTTTTAAGCAACTTTTATGCATACTCTTTGCAAGGCATATCTAGTTCTGTTTTCTTTCTTTCTTTTTTTAATAAGGAATACACACACACACACACACACACACACACGAATGACTACACTGTAGCTGTCTTCAGACACACCAGAAGAGGGCATCAGATCCTATTACAGATGGTTGTAAGCCACCATGTGGTTGCTGGGAATTGAGCTAAGGACTTCTGGAAGAGCAGTCGGTGCTCTTCACTGCTGAGCCATCTCTCCAGCTCCTCTGTTTTCTTTCTAGCTCCAGCTCTCTAGCTCTGTTTCTACTTCTTCCTCCTCCTCCTCCCTTCCTCCTGTAATGAGTCTCCTTTAATGAGACTCTGTCTCATTAAAACTGTCTAAATAACTATGTATTTTATGTGTATGGGCATTGTGCCTGAGTGTGTTTGTGTGTGTGTGTCCTGTGTGTGCCTGGTGCCTAAGGAGGCCAAGAAAAGGCATACGACACCAGGAACTAGAGTTATAGACAATTATAAGCTGCCCTGTGAGTACTGGGAATCAAACCTAGAATCTTTGGAAGAGCAGCCAGTACTTTCAATCACCAAGCAATTTCTTCAGATCCTACAAGCAAGTAAAAGAATAAATAAAATCTTACCTTCAGGGGCTGGTGAGATAGCTCAGTGGGGAAGAGCACCGACTGCTCTTCGGAAGGTCATGAGTTCAAATCCCAGCAACCACATGGTGGCTCACAACCACCCATAATGAGATCTGACGCCCTCTTCTGGTGTGTCTGAAGACAGCTACAGTGTACTTACATATAATAAATAAATAAATCTTTAAAAAAAAATTATAAAAAAAAAAATCTTACCTTCAGTCGGCTGGCTTTCTGCAACTCTGGGTGACTCTATGGTTCAGCAGAGATCTGTCTTCTTTGGGTAGCCCCTGTACAGTACAGCCTGAGGCTGAGACTGGACATGGCTATGTGTCTCCATCTTTTTTTTTTTTAAAGATTTATTTATTGTTATATGTAAGTACAATGTAGCTGTCTTCGGATGCACCAGAAGAGGGCATCAGATCTCATTATGGATGGTTGTGAACCACCATATGGTTGCTGGGATTTGAACTCACAATCTTCGGAAGAGCAGTCGGTGCTCTTACCTGCTGAGCCATCTCACCAGCCTGTGTCTCCATCTTTTTAAGTGTTTTTTCCTTCCCTTCTTTCTTCCTCTAATCTTCCTCCTCCTTCTTCTGAAACAGGGGCTCAGGTATCCCTGGTCGGCCTTGAACTTGCTATGTAGCTGAGGATTATTTGAACATGTAGTCCTCCTGCCTCTGATTTCCGAGTGCTGGCATGATAAGATGGTAAGCGTGTGCCACCATGCCTGATTTATGCAGTGCTGGGAATTGAACCCAGGACTTTGTTCACTATAGGCAAGTACTCTGCCAACTGAGCCACACATCCAGCCCTTGAGCATTCTGGTTTTTTTCTTTGTTGTTGTTGTTGTTTTTGATTTTCCACTCTAGACATCTTTCTTCATCTTTGCTTTGAAGAACGTTAAGAGCTAAGCTTAGATGACCATCTGTTACTAAGACAATAAAGATGTACAACTTGACATTTATTTTAAGCTGAGGAAAAAAAAAAGCCAAAGACTAGTGCTTGTTGTTTTACTAGACACCAATAAAATCTATAGAAAACTCCCCCGTGTGGTACTGAAGGTTTGCAGCTTTATGTATCTAAACCGCTAACAAATTCTGTGCTGTGAACATTGCTGGGAAAGAGTGGCCCTGAAGTATAACAAAAGCACACTGAGCTTGTAAACAACAGTATTTGTCTTGGGGCTGGAGAAATGGTTTAGCAGTTAAGAACATTTGCAGCTCTTCCACAGGACATTTGTAACTCCAGTTCTAGGGGACTCTGACACCCTCTTCTGGCATCCCTGGGTACCTACACACACATACATACCTCCCCCTTCTCCATACATGTAAAACACTAATACAGTAAATGTAAATAAATAAATAAATAAATAAAAAATAAAAGAATATCTGTCTCTAGTAACCTAAAAAAAAAAAAAAATTCTTGGAATAAACCTAACCAAGAAAGTGAAAGTTCTTGCAGCTTGGGGGAGAAAGAGTTTATTCGGCTTATGCTGCCACATCATTGTTTACTATTGAAGGAAGTCCGGGCAGGAACTCAAGTAGGGTAAGATCCTAGAGGCTATGGAGAATTGCTGCTTTACTGGCTTGCTCAACCTGCTTTCTTATAGAACCCAAGACTACCTGGGAGTGTCACCACCCACAAGGGATTGCCCCTCCCACATGTATCACTCATTAAGAAAATGTCCTATGGCCTTTCCTGAAGCTTTGTCTCAGGGAGGCATTTTCTCAATCAGGTTCCCTCCTCTCAGATGACCATAGCCTGTGTCAAGCTGACATAAAATTAGCTAACACAGATCTATGAAAAGTTTTTTTGTTTGTTTGTTTGTTTGTTTGCTTTGTTTTTTAAGACAGGCTCTTTGTTGTTGTTTTGTTTCTGTGTAGCTCTGGCTATCCTGGAACTCACTCTGTAGACCGGGCTGGCCTCAAACCCACAGAGATCCACCTGCGTCTGCCTTCTGAGTGCTGGGATTAAAGGCATGTGCTACCACTGCATGGCCTACAGTGAAAACTTAAAACAATGAAGAAGGAAATTGAAGAAGACATCAAAAGAAGGAAAGACCTCCCATCCACATGAACTAGCAGGATTGATATTATGAAAATGGCCATTTTACCAAAGCTTCAACAGATTCAAGGTAATCTCCATCAAAATTCTAGCACAATTCTTCCCAGAGATTAATAATAATTAAAAAACCCTCAAAATTCATGTGGAAAGCTCCACAAAGACAAAGCTATCTTATACAATAAAAACATTGTTGGAGGCACAACTATTCCTAATTTCAAGTTATTAATCCCAGAGCCCCAGTGGTCATAATAGCATTACACCAGCACACAACCAAGGACAGTGACCAAGGAAATAGAACTGAAGATCCAGATGTACGTAAGCCCAAGCACCTATCACCGCCTGATTGACTTTTGTTTTCAATGCCAAAAACATTGGAGAAAAGACAGCACCTTTAGCAAAGGCTGTAGGAAAAACTGGATATCTACATGTAGAAGAACGAAATAACCCTTTTCTCTCACCTCACATACAGATTAATTCCAAATAGACCAGAGATCACAGTGTTAGACCTAAATCTTCTAGCTGAAAGAGACCACTTCAGGCTCAGTTAGGAACTTTTTGAATAGGATTCCAGTTGTTCAGGAATAGGCTCAACATTCAATAGGTTGGGACTGCATACAATTAAGGAGCTACTGTGTTGCAAAGGAAACTACTGTCAATCAACCAAAAGATAGGGCCCTACAAAATAGGAACAAATCTTTTCTAGCTGTAACACAGAGAGAGAATTAGTGTCTAGAATAGCCAAGAAACTAGAAAACTGAACACCAGGAAAACAAACAACCCACTTTTTAAGTGGGATGTGGAGTACTATGGTAGTGAAAAGGAAAATAAAAGTCCAGCACGAGCTTGCCCAGGTAAGCCTGGGATTGAAAGAGTTAAATCACATATCCATGGCCCAGGCCTGCAAGGACATTTGACTAATGGGCCACCTGGTCCTCTTAGCACTCCCCTTTTAGGAATTTTCAACTCTAACTACATTTAAAATAGCCAATCATGTATAGCCACACCAATTCCTTTGTTTCCCCAGACCTTTTTCCTATAAAAATCCCTAACCCCTGGGCTCGTGGTCGATTCCTGGTCTCCTGTGTGAGATTGGGGGTCAAACCGGAGCTCTGAAATAAAAATGCCTCATGTTTTTTACATCAAGATGGCCTGTCGTGTTCTTTGGGTGCATGTCTCCCAGGACTTGAGCAGGAACTCCCTATGGGGTCTTTCAGTAGTAGCACAGGCCTTTAATCCCAGAGGCAGGTGGATCTCTGAGTGGATCTCTGAGATTGAGGCTAGCCTGGTCTATAGAGCCAGGGCTACAAAGAGAAACCCTGTCTCAACACCCCACTACTACCATACACACACACTCTCGCACATGTACACATGCTGTGGAATTGAAGAGTTCTCAGAACACAAATGACTAAGAAGTGTTTTTATTTTATTTTATTTTAGTTTGGTTTTTAGAGACAGGGTTTCTCTGTATAGCTCTAGCTGTCCTGGAACTCACTCTGTAGATCTTCTGAGTTCCAGACTGGCCTTGAACTCAGAAATCTGCCTGCCTTTGCCTCCCAAGTGCTGGGATTAAAGGCATGTGTCACCACTGCCCGGCTTCATTTTCTTTTATTTTTAAACATTTATTTTTTATTTATATGAGTACATTGCATCTGTCTTCAGACACACCAGAAGAGAGCATCAGATCCCATCAGATCCCATTATAGATAGTTGTGGTTGCTGGGAGTTGAACTCAGAACCTCTGGAAGAGCAGTCAGTGCTCTTAACCTCTGAGCTATCTCTCCAGTCCAGAAGTGGGGCCAGAGCGAGCGGGGCCTGAGTGAGTAGGCCTCAGAGGTCCTGAGATCAATTCCCAGCAGTCACATGATAGCTCACGGCCACCTGTACAGCTACAGTGTACCCATACCCATAAAGTAAATAAAATAAATCTTTAAAAAAAATAAAAGAGCAGAAAAAGTTAGCCATCAGGAAAAATGCAAACTAAAACTACTTTGAGATTTCCCTTTACCTTCCTCAGAGTGACTAAGATTAAGGCAACAAAAGACAGAGGTTAGAGAGATGCCTCAGAGGTTAGGAGGGCTTGCCGCTTTCACCCAGGACCCAAGTTCCATTCCCAGCACTCACACAGAGTGGCTCATGACCACCTGTAACTCCAGATTTGGGAGATCTGGTGCCCTCTTCTGGCTTCCTTGGGCTGGTCCCCACACAAGACAAACACACACACACACACACACACACACACACACACACACACACACACACTAACTGGAAAAATTTCTTTTTAATAATAAAAGAAAAAAAAAACCTCACAACATGCTGGCGAGGCTGTAAGGGGAAATAGGGAACCCTCAAGCATTGTTGGTAAGAATGTAAATTGGTGCAGCCACTATGGAAATCAGTAAGGTGCTTTCTGAGAGAACTCGAAATGGATCTATCAAATGACTCAGCTGGACAACTCCTGGGCATATACCCAAAGGACTGTTCCCACTACAGAAACACGTGCTCATCCATGTTCATAGCTATCCACAATAGCCATGTGAAACAGTCTAGACTTCCCATTTGCATTCTGTTCAGCTGTTGAAAAATGAAATTTGCTGGGGCTGGAGGGATGGCTCAGTGGTTAAGAGTACCAACTGCTCTTCCAGAGGTCCTGAGTTCAATTCCCAGCAACCACATGGTGGCTCACGACCATCCGTAATAGGATCTGATGCCCTCTTCTGGTGTCTCTGAAGAGAGCAATGGTGTACTCATAGACATAAAATAAATAAATAAATAAATCTTAAAAAAAAAATAAGGAAAAGAAAAATGAAATTCGCAGGTAAATGAATGGATCTAGGTAACATCATATAGAGTGAGATAACCCAGCCTCAGAAAGATAAGTGTTGCATGAATAAAAGGTTTAGATTTGTGTGCTTAATTTAGGGTACCTGTAGAATCCAGAAAATAAGATCTGTAGAGGGAAGAGATACCTTAAGGCAGGAGAGATAGTAGAACATAGGTGATATTAAGGGAAAACAAAAATAATGGGAAAGACGGGAGAGGAATGGGATAGTAGAGCCGAGAAAGGCCGTAGGAAAGATCATCTAACATTTAGGATGTTTGAAAAGCTCCTATGGAAAACCACAATTTTATATTATTCTTATTTTTTTCATTAAAGAGTTTAGTTGGAGTTACCCTACACAGAGGCTTATGCTGCTCCCGGAAGCTATGGGTTGTCAAAAAAAAAAAAAAAAAAAAAAAAAAAAAAAAAAAAAAAAAAAAAAAAAAAAAAAAGAAAGAAAGAAAAAGACAAGTGCCAAGCTTGGGTACTTCCCCTCAAGTTGTTGGTCAGAAATGTTCCAGAGATCTCCAAAACATTACAACCAGAACTTGATGGCAAGACCCTATTGCGTACTCATTGGCTATAGACAGGAAAATCAAGTTGGTGCTGACAGGATGTGCCTGCCCTGATGGGCAGCTTTCACAGTACTGGGAGGTGCTATGCAGGCTGCTGTAGGAAAAATGCCAACTGTGAATCCTGTGGACTTGAATATCGACCATCTCCACAAAATATAGCCCTGGCCACAATGGCGGCACAGATATTCTGGAGGAAGCAAACCTGCTCCACAGGAGGAAACAGATGCCTAGTACTAAATCCAGCTATGGATTAGGGTGCTTCCAGACCCCAAGGGTAGAACTACTTCTATTATCCTGTTAGATGGACGCAGTACCAAAGTGCACTTTAAATTTGCGTCTCTATATTCATGGATTCATGAAGTTCTTTGATCTGACCAGAGGAGTTCCTTCATGTAGTGGAAAACGGTTATCACAGAAACTACAGTTAGTCAGAGTTTAGGTAATCAATGGTCGTAGAATGCTCAGGTACAAAGAGGGGGTCTATATCGCCGTCCCCTAAGGCTTGGGACTGTTGCAGAAGAGAGAATGGAAAGATTTTAAGGGGGCTAGAGAGATGGCTCAGCGGGTAAGAGCACTGACTGCTCTTCTGAAGATCCTGAGTTCAAATCCTAGCAACCACATGATGGCTCACAACCATCTGTAATGAGATCTGATGCCCTTTTCTGGTGTGTCTGAAGACAGCTACAGTGTACTTACATATAATAAATCACATATAATAATAATAATAAAAAAGATGACACAAGAGATGGCTGGGGGTGGGGGGGGGAGAGCATTAAATGCTCTTCCAGAGGAGCCCAAGTTCAATTCCTAGCACCCATGTGGAAGCTTGGACTGTTAGTAACTCTAACGTCTGACATCTTCACACAGACATACATGGAGGCAAAACACCAATGCACATAAAATGAAAATAAATTATCATTTTTTATAATATTTTAAAACTTGTATTTACTTATTTTCTGTATACGAGTATGCTGTCTTCATGCATGTCAGAAGAGGGCATCAGACTGAGAAGGTGAGGCTGATTCCAGGACAGACTTCAAATTGGGAGTTAAGGAGACTAGGCCTAAAAACTGGGCAAGTTCAGGCAAGTCCAGGCAAGTTAATTACTAAAAAAAAAAAAAAACAAAAACAAAAAAAAAAAACTCAGGCTCCAGCTTTCATGCCCAGGTAATGGAATGTCCCAGCCACCTGCCCTGAAGCAGGGACAATGGGTCAGCAGCAGTGTTTAGACTTCCTCAGTAAAAGTTCCCAGACTCCCCAGCAAGTTTCCAGCCCCGACACTCTGGCCATGGGATGTCTTTAGAGGTGGACCCAACAGATTAACATAGAGGTTACCTACCCCAGAATTCCCTAGTATGCTTTAATTAAATCAGGACTGCAAGCTCACTTGGTTGTCTCTCTATTCTGGTAATGGGAGACCCCAGCCTGCTGGACTTCTGCAGAATAAAACACTCTGCGTTTATATACTATTTGAGTCCAGGGATCATTCTTTGACAAATCATAGACCCTACAAGATCTCATTACAGAGGGTTGTGAACCACCAGGAAGTTGCTGGGAATTTAACTTGGGACCTCTGGAAGAGCAGTCAGTGGTCTTAACTACTGAGCCATCTCTCTGGCCCCCTTAAAATAAATTGTTAAAGCCCGGTGGTGGAGGTGCACGCATTTAATCCCAGCACTTGGGAGGCAGAGGCAGGCGGGTTTCTGAGTTCGAGGCCAGCCTGGTCTACAAAGTGAATTCCAGGACAGCCAGGGCTACACAGAGAAACCCTGTCTCAAAACAAAACAAAACAAAACAAAACAAAACAAAACAAAATTGTTAAAAAAAACAAAACAAAACAAACGATAACACAAAGAGGTGCGGTAGGAAGGAGGGAGGAACCTGGGGGCAGTTAAGAGTGGTAAAGGTGAATACAATTAAAATACATTGTAGGACGTTCTTTAAAAGGTTATGTAGTAATCTAGGCTCAACCCAGAGAACACAGATTGACAATAGATTGTTGCAATCGCATGAGTTTTATTGATCCACATAAGTGGGGTTGCCCACCCTCACGGGGGGAGGGGAGGTTGTGTCAACCTTGAACTTAGAAAGCATACATCTTTTTTTTTTTAAAGATTTATTTATTTATTTTATGCACATGAGTGCACACTGTAACTATACAGATAGTTATGAGCCTTCATCTGGCTGTTGGGAATTGAGCCACCATGTGGTTGCTGGGATTTGAACTCAGGACCTTAGGGAGAGCAGTTGGTGCTCTTACCCACTGAGCCATCTCACCAGCCCAAAAGCATACATCTTTTATACTTTACAGAGGGCAGATTTCTGCAACAGGGCTAGCTGGCTTACTCTGATTGGTGGAACACAGGACAAAGGATCTCATCAGGCATTGGTTGTCTTGCTCAGGGGGCTGTTCTTGGCTTAGTCAGCCAATTTCCCTATCCAGCTCTGTACCTGGCCTTGAAAAGTCCCTGGGAAGGGGCTGAGTAACTAGGTGGTAGGGGGATTGTTGGCAGCAAGGTCAGGGTGACAGTTTGTGGTCTTTTTCAAAATTCACCATAGGGAGGGGTTGGGGGGTTCTCCCGAGAATTGCTAATCTTGTTTTCATGGACCTTAACGTCATTGCAACCACCAGTTATTTTTGTTTTAGCCTTACTTAGCTTTAGTCAGAATGGCCTGGTCATTCTGTCTCAACATTCTGACCACCAGAACTTTGTTTTTACTGCATGCCCTTGGCTATCTCTGAAACACAACTTCTTAGTGTCTGAAGCTACTGCCTACAGGAGCTGGAATATGGCTCTCTTATTTTATTGTGAAACTTTATTTCTACATCTCCAGAACTCTGTTTTTCACTTTATTACTTCAGTTACTTCTGTTGTTTTGTTTGTTGTTGTTCTTTGTTTGAGGTTGTTTGTGCATTTCTTTTCCAAGAGAGAGTTTCTCTGCATAGCCTCGGCTCTCCTGGAACTTACTCTGTAGACCAGGCTGGCCTGGAACTCCGAGATCTGCTGGCCTCTGCCTCTGGTCAAGTGTTGGGATGAAAGGTGTACACCATCACCACCTGGTGAAATTCTCAAAAGCTAAAAAAAATATATATTATTATATTTTTAAAAATACCTGACAGAGCTTTGTGGTATACTATTTAGATGATGATCACAGATTTCAAACACACTGGGCAGTGCCTTCATCAGCAAAAGGAAGATAACAAGATTGGTTCTTTCCCACTTCTCAAGGTTAGCAGAATAACAAAAGATAAAAACAGGGTCTCTTATGGATGTAGTTTATATCTATGAAGCACTGTGTGCATTGGACAGCATCACATTGTTTTCAACAAAGAAAACAAACCCCTCAAAGTCTAATAGCAGCTCTACTCCTCCTGCAGAAACCACCAGGCGCTCTGAATATTCCTGATGCTGCTCCTCTTTCCTCTGATCTCTTAACCATCCCTAAGGCATTCGCTCCAGCTGTGAGCCTTATGGGTGTGTTTCCAGTATCCTGTGCTGCGTCCCTTAATCTGCGTTCCAGCCCAAGACAATACTGTCTAAATACACCCATTTCCACTTGGGTACCCAAAAGCTCCAGAAGCTCAGCTTGCCTATGCCTCTCTGTCTCTCTCTGTCTCTCTCTGTCTCTCTCTGTCTCTCTCTCTTTCTCTCTCTCTCTCTCTCTCTCTCTAAGATTTATTTATTTTATGTATATGAGTACTCTGTCACTCTCTTCAAACACACCAGAAGAGGGCATTGGATCCTATTACATACAGATGGTTGTGAGCCACCATGTGGTTGCTGGGAATTGAACTCAGGACCTCTGCCCACACATTCTTCTCTTGATGCCCCCCAATTCTGTCAGTAATACCTCCAGACTTATGAAGATATAACCAATGAGTAAAAACTGTAAATATTTAAGTAGTACGTAATATTCAGGAGACGTCATGAAATGATCACCAGAGTCAAATTGGTATGCCTGCCACCTTGTGTGTGGTGTGGTGAGAATATTTAAGACTTATTCTCCTAGAACATTTCATGAAGACAATTCACCCCTATTAACTGCAGTCATTATGCTGTACATTATTAGGTCTATAAAATATATCCATTGTATAGCTGAAAATTGCTACCTTCAATCATCTTCCCATGTCTCCTACCTCTGCCCTACGGGAACTTTTCTACTGTTTCTTACGAGTTCACACATAAATGAAATATTTGTTTTTGTGTATGTGATTTATTTCACATTGTATAATGTCCTCTATGTTTTTTTATTAGATATTTTCTTTATTTACATTTCAAATGTCCCCTTTTCTGGTTTCCCCTCAGAAAACCCCCTGCTTACCAACCCACCCATTCCTGCTTCCTGGCTCTGGCATTCCCCTACACTGGGGCCTCCAGCCTTCACAGGACCAAGGGACTCTCCTCCCATTGATGGCTGACAGAGCCATCTTCTGATACATATGCAGCTGGAACCATGAGTCCCACCATGTGTATTCTTTGGTTGGTGGTTTAGTCCTTGGGAACTCTGGGGGGACTGGTTAGTTCATATTGTTGTTTCTCCTATGAGGCTGCAAACCCCTTCAGCTCCTTGGGTCCTTTCTCTAGCTCCTTTATTGGGGACCCTGTGCTCAGTCCAATGGATGGCTGTGAGCCTCTACTTCTGTATTAGTTGGGCACAGTCAGAGCCTCTCAGGAGATAGCTATAACAGGCTCCTGTCAGAAAGCACTTGTTGGCATCCACAATAGTGTCTGAGTTTGGTGACTGTATATGGGATGGATCCCCAGTTGGGGTAGTCTCTGGATGGGCATTCCTTCAATCTCTGCTCCACATTTTGTCTCTGCAACTCCTTCCATGGGTATTTTGTTCCCCCTTCTGTTATGGATCGAAGTATCCACATTGTGGTCTTCCTTCTTCATGACCTTCATGTGGTCTGTGTATTTTGTTACCTCCCCACTTCTGCTCAGCCTTTGGACTCTGGCAGTTTCTACTTGAGACTGTTACCTGGGGAGCCAAGACAAAGCCCTCTGCAGACTGTCCAGATAGTCTCTGAAGAAAGCTGCTGGGGAAGTTCACGCTGAGACAAGAAAATGCCCACTGCCTGAAGACATCCGAAGATGTCCACAGACACCCAAGCCGCTGGAGACCTTAGCTCCTGACTCCTTCCACAGTGTTTATGTTATGCAAATATCATTGTAACCTAGAGATTCAGTTTTGGTTTCTCATGTACATATAAAAATGCTGAACACCCGAAATAAAGCCTTGATTGGGGCACAACTTGACTTTGTGTTTTCTCTTGTTTCTCGAACCCTATATTTCAGGTCTTTTAGTCCTTTGCCTGAGGGAACCCAAGTTCAAGAAACTGCGGGACAGTTTCAAATTGTATCTTGGGTATTCTGAGCTTCTGGGCTAATATCCACTTATCAGTGAGTACATACCATGTGTG
>NW_022196891.1:28325711-28336992 GCF_008632895.1 Mastomys coucha | reverse complement strand
TATAAATAAGGCTGCTATGAACATAGTGGAGCATGTGTCCTTATTACATGTTGGAGCATCTTTTGGGTCCAGGAGTGGTATTGCTGGGTCTTCAGGTAGTACTATGTCCAATTTCCTAAGGAACCGCCAAACTGATTTCCAGAGTGGTTGTACCAGCTTACAATCCCACAAGCAATGGAGGAGTGTTCCTCTTTCTCCACATCATCGCTAGCATCTGCTGTCACCTGAGTTTTTCATCTTAGCCATACTGACTGGTGTGAAATATTTGTTTTAAAGATTCATTTATTTATTTTATGTAAGTACACTGTAGCTATCTTCAGACACACCAGAAGAGGGCGTGAGATCTCATTACAGATGGTTGTGAGCCACCATGTGGTTGCTGGGATTTGAAGTCAGGACCTTCGGAAGAGCAGTCAGTGCTGAACCATCTCTCCAGCCCCCTTTTTTGGTTTTTCAAGTGTAGCCCTAGCTGTCCTGGAACTCAGTCTGTAGACCAGGCTGGCCTCGAACTCAGAAATTCACCTGCCTCTGCCTCCCAAGTGCTAGGATTAAGGGCATGTGCCAGCACTGCCTGGCTTGCAAGATCTCTTTTAAAGGATGAATAGTATTCCATTACTATGGATGTTGAATCTTCTTTATCCACTAACCATCAATAGACACATAACCTGATTCTATATCTTGGCTACTGTACTGGCTGGTTTTGTGTGTCAACTTGACACAGGCTGGAGTTATCACAGAGAAGGGAGTTTCAGTTGGGGAAGTGCCTCCATGAGATTCAGCTGTGGAGCGTTGTTTTCTCAATTAGTGGTCAAGGGGGTAGGGCTCCTTGTGGGTGGTGCCATCCCTGGGCTGAAAGTCTTGGGTTCTATAAGAAAGCAGGCTGAGCAAGCCAGAGGAAGCAAGCCAGTAAGGAACATCCCTCCATGGCCTCTGCATCAGCTCCTGCTTTCTGACCTGCTTGAGTTCCAGTCCTGACTTCCTTTGTGATAAACAGCAATGTGGAAGTAAGCCAAATAAATCCTTTCCTCCCCAACTTGCTTCATGGTCATGATGTTTGTGCAGGAATAGAAACCCTGACTAAGATAGCTACTATTTAGAAATGCCACAAAGAATATAGGGTTCAGTCACCTCTCTGTTTCCTTGTTTCATTTGCCTATGTGTCAAATGACAAAGTTTAAAATTTTAAACTATATTATTTAATTTTTTTATTGTTCTAGATGTGCACATACACATCCTGCCTGTGCCAGGATATCTGTGGGGGGGTATTTTGTTCCCCCTTCTAATAAGGTTTTGAAAGACCCCTGGGGGAGACCCCCACTCAAATCTTGGGAGGACGTGTACCCAAGAATCACGAGAGACCAATCTTGATGTAATTACAAGAGGTATTTTTAATTTTCAGGGTGCCCTGGTTCGGCACCACACCTATCTCACGCAGGAGATAGTGGAGCCGACCATGAGGCTTGAAAGTTAGGGGTTTATATAGGGAAAAGGTCTGAGGGAACAAAGGGATCAGTGTGGTCATACATGATTGGCTAGTTCAAATATTAACTATTACGTGCAGAACAGAGTGGAAAATTCCTAAGGTTGGTGTTAATCTGAGTCAAAAAGCATCTGACCTTAAATCATATCTGAGAGGACTAGATGGTCCATTACTTAGTGTCCGCCAGGCACGTCTTTGCAGGCCTGGGCTTTGGACATGTCCTCGTTTGCCTAGACATGTTTTCCTCTATGTTTATAGTTTTATGTCTTCTTGACCTGCCAGCTCTTATGATATCTAATAACTTGCTTGCTCCTTCCCAGGCCTATGTGGGCCAGCTTGTGATGGATTCTTAGGCCCATAACTTTTCTTTCTAGTCAGCACAGGTCTAGAGCTTTAATTTTTCCTTTCAGATTGAAGTCTACACATTGTGGTCTTCCTTCTTTATGACCTTCATGTGGCCTGTGAATTGTATCTTGGGTATTCTGAGCTTCTGGGATTGGGGGAATGGGAAAGACAAACACTGTCATGAATGTGGCTCTTCCCCCCCCCCAAAAAAAAATTCTAGAAGCTTGATTCCAGGTGTACTAAGCAGTGTAGATAGTACTGTTAAGAATGGTGTCTAAGCTGGGCGATGGTGGCACACGCCTTTAATCCCAGCACTTGGGAGGCAGAGGCAGGCGGATTTCTGAGTTCGAGGCCAGCCTGGTCTACAGAGTGAGTTCCAGGACAGCCAGGGCTACAGAGAAACCCTGTCTCGAAAAACAAAAAACAAAAAACAAAAAACAAAACAAAACAAAAAAGAGTTGTGTCTAGTGGAGACCATTAATTCGAGAGGAAGTACCCTCATAAACAGACGAATGTCTTTCTCTGGAGGCTGGGTTATATCTCCTGAGACTGAAAAGACTTGGGACTGGCTTAATTACTGAAAGACCCCCAGAACTTGGGAGATCCTTACTCAAGTCTCAGGATGATGTGACCACCCAATAACTCACGAGAGACCGAACTTGCTGCAATCACATGAGGTTTATTTGGGATAGGCTGGTACCGGGTTCGATCTCATGACCATGCTGGCCAGAGGAGTTTGACCCCGAACACAAGAAGTGAGGGATATTTAAAGGGAAAAACCACAAACTGGGGGCAGGGAGAGGGTTACCAAGGAAACATAACATAAAAACAGTGGAAAATTTCAGAGGGACCCAACCCAAGGTATTCAGTTAGGGAGGGGAGCATATTCATTCTAGGAATGTAATCTTCATCTACCAGTTGACGGGGTGGAGAGGCTCGTAAGCCAGTAGACTTTCATTCCTAGTTCTGCCTTCATTGTGGATCAGTCAGGAGGGGCAGGTCTTGGGAACCAGAGCCCTGAGGCTCTGAGTTAGCCAAGTTCCTGGAACTGGCTACTCCACATTTTTGGCTTGTTACAGAGGTTTTCCATGCCCCCTTTTAGGTAAAGGTTATATATTATACATACATTTCTATTAAATAACCTCATTTAAATTCTAAAATTCTCCAGCGTTTCAATTACCACCAAGAGAGTGGGTTGCTAGGGGGGTCAGCCTCTGCCCCCCTCGGCCTCTCCCTCACAGATACATTCTTCCACAGGTCTCTCTCTCTCTCTCTCTTTCTCCTTCTCCCTCTCCCTCTCCCTCTCCCTCTCCCCCCCCTCTCACTTTCCATGAGCTGAATAAACATTTAAGATGATCAACTTCACTAATCATCAAGAAACTGTTAATGTGGGTAGAGAGATAGTTTGGCAGTTAGGAGCACCTGCTGCTTTTGCAGATGAGCCGAGTTCAGTTCCCAGAACCCATATGTAGGCTCACAGCTATCTGTAACTCCAGTTCCAGGGTATCCAACACCTTCTTCTGACTTTTCTGAGCAACACACACACACACACACACACACACACACACACACACACACACACACGATGCACATACACACATGCACTCATAACTCATACACATATAAAATAAATCTATGCATTCGTATCGAGACAGGGTTTCTCTGTGTAATGCCCTGGCTGTCCTAGAACTCACTTTGTAGGCCAGGCTGGCCTCAAACTCACAGAAAATTGCCTGCCTCTGCCTTCTGCATACTGGGATTAAAATTGTGCGCTACCATGCCCAGTTTAAGAACAATTTTTTTGAAGAAAAAGAAAATGCAAATCCAAATCACAGTGGAATATCACCTCTACCTTGCAATGGCTAGCATCAAGACGTCAAAAGATAGTAAGTGCTGGAGAGGACTTGGGAAAAGGGGGATTTCTTATGTAGTGTTAGTGGAAATATAAATGGATACAGCCATTATGGTAACAGTATAAACAGTCCTTTAAACATTCTTTTAAAAAATTAGGGCTGGAGAGATAGTTCAGCAAGTGAAGGCACTTGCCACCAAGCCTGGTGATGATGGCCCATGTTCAGTTCCCCTGGACCCACGTGGTGGATGGAGAGTACCAACTCCAAGTTATCCATGTTTACATCACTGTAACAGACTTCCCCCGTGCTTCCTTTATGCTCTGTGGTAGGTACAACAGGCAGCACTACCTTTTAAAGACACAGTCCACAAGTCAGTCCACACTAAGTGCAGACAGGCTCCATCTCTATACTGTTTGGTTTCCCTTGTTGTTTGTTTGTTCACTTTGTTCTTTTCTTGGTGAATTAATTCTTTCTCTATCTCTTTCTTTCTTCCTTCCTTCCTTTCTCTCTCTCTCTCTTCCTTTCTCTCTTTCCTTCTTCCCTTCTTTCTTTCTCTGAGAGAACACCCAGAGGATTGAATTAGGGTTTCCCACAGGGTAAGCACTCTACAACTGACCTGCACCCTCAACTCCTTCTTTGTAGTATTTGGGAGCAGGTTCTAAAGAGTCTAAACTCTCTAACTCAGAATTTTAGCTACTTTTAAAGATTTATTTCTTTACTTTATGCATATGAGTACACACTGTAGCTGTACAGATAGTTGTGAGGGAATTTTAGGACCTCTGTGAGTCTTCATCTGGTTGTTGGGAATTTTAGGACCTCTGCTCTCTCACTCCAGCCCAAAGACTTATTTATTATTATAAATAAGAACACTGTAGCTGTCTTCAGATGCACCAGAAGAGGGTGTCAGATCTCATTACGGGTGGCTATGAGCCACCATGTGGTTGCTGGGATTTGAACTCAGGACCTTTGGAAGAGCAGTCAGTGCTCTTACCTGCTGAGTCATCTCTCCAGCCCGCCCACCAGGGGCTTTAAAAATCACTAAGAGTCAGGGACACTGGCTCACTCCTGTAAGCTCAGCTCTTGGGATGCCAGGACAGGAGGATTGTAATGTAGTTGAGGGTCGGTTGGGCTACAAAGTGAGCTCCAGCCAAACTGTGCTATAAGAACCTGTCCCCAAATATTACTAAGAAGGGGTTGAGGGTGCTGGTGTGGGTGCGTGTGGGTCAGTTGAAGGGTGCTTAGCCTGTGGGAAGCCCTAATTCAATCCTCTGGGTGTTCTCTCAGCTCTCTGAGAAAAGATAGAGAAAATTCATCAAGAAAAGAACAAGAACGAATAAACAAACAAGGACGACCAAACAGTATAGAGACAGATGTCTCTGTGATCACTGCGTTATTGCTTATTGGCTCATCTGGAGATGGGGGAACTGACTTTGCTTATTCAAGTGGTTCCTGAGCAAACACAAGGGTCCTTGAATGTAGAAAAAGAGGCAAAAAGGTCGGAGTGATGAGCTGGGAGAAAAAAATGATCCACTCTTTCTGGATTTGAAGAGGAATGGAGGAGCTCATGAAGCAAGGAATGAGAGTAGCTCCTAGAAGCTAGAAAATGCAAAAAACAAGCAAAAAAAACCCCTTTCATATATATATGTGTGTGTGTATGTGTATGTAATGTATGTGCATAGTATATGTGTATGTATATGTATAGCATATGTATGTGTATTGTATATGTATAGCATATGTATATGTATTGTATATGTATAGTACATGTTTATGTATATGTATAGTATATGTGTATGTATATGTATTGTATATGTGAAGGGTTGGAGAATTTTAGAATTTTAAAATAAGAGCATTTAATAGAAATGTGTCAGTAGGAATGCATAATGTATAACCTTTACCTAAAAGGGCATGGAAACCTCTGTAATGAGCCCAGAATGTAGACTAGCCTGTTCCAGGAATTTGGCTAACTCAGAGCCTCAGGGCTCTGGTTCCAGAGACCTGCCCCTCCTGACTGATCCACAATGAGGGCGGAACTAGGAATGAAGGTCGACTGGTTCATGAGGTTCTCCACCCCACCGACCAGTAGATGAAGATTACATTCCTAGAATGAATATGTTCTCCTCCCTAACTGACTGAATACCTTGGGTTGGAATCCCCCCTCTCTCCCCCTGGTTTGTGATTTTTTTCCCTTTAAATACTCCTTACTCCTTGTGCTTTGGGTCAAACTCCTCTGGCCTGCAAGGTTTCAAGATCGACCTTGGTACTGGCCTATCCCAAATAAACCTTGTGCACTTGCAGCAAGATCGGTCTCTCATGAGTTATTGGGTGGTCGTGACATCCCGAGACTTGAGTGAGGGTCTCCCTAGCTCCGGGGGTCTTTCATATGTATAGTATATGTTTATGTATATGTATAGTATATGTGTATGTATACGTATTATATATGTATAGTTTATGTGTATGTATATGTATTATATATGTATAGTATATGTGTATGTGTATGTATTGTATATGTGTTGTATTTGTATATAATGGTTGTTTCCTGTAAAGCCACCAGCCTGGCCCATATCTTGATATAAGCCTAATGGACTTCATACAAGCAAAACCATGGGATAATAAATTTGTCACTTTGACATTTTAGACATTTTAAGGAAGTGATGATTGTGGGTTCTTTGTTTCAGTAAGGAAAAAAAAAACCCTCTGTAGTCCAAATGCTTCAGTGTTATGTGTCTCCCCCCATCCCCCAGAACTCTGTGTATGTGTTACAGAGATTTGAACCTAGGACCTTGTGTAAACACTCTTCCACTCTCATTTGTTGTAAATCCTTAGACTTTTAAAAAAAGATCCTGGGCAGTGGTGGCACACGCCTTTAATCCCAGCACTTGGGAGGCAGAGGCAGGTGGATCTCTGAGTTTGAGGCCAGCCTAGTCAGAGTGAGTTCCAGACAGCCAGGGCTACACAGAGAAACCCTGTCTCGAAAAAAGAAAAACAAAAACAAAAGATCCTTAGACCCAACTCCCATTTTTTTTAAGGTTTATTATTCCTTTTTCTTTCATTGAGACACAATCTCAATGGTAGTCCATGTAATCCTGAAACTCATTTTGTAGCCCAGGTTTGTCTTGAACTTGAGGCAATCATCCTACCTCTGTCTCTCTCTCTTTTTTTTTTTTCTTTTTTTCTTTTTTTGAGACAGGGTTTCTCTGTATAGCCCTGGCTGGCCTGGAACTCACTCTGTAGACCAGGCTGGCCTCCAACTCAGAAATCCCCCTGCCTCTGCCTCCCAAGTGCTGGGATGCAGGTATAAAGACACCAATTTTTTTTAAAGTCTTGAGACAGTAATTTGTGAAGGATAATCTTGAATTCACTCTGTAGACAAGGAAGGAAGGTCTTGAACCAGGGATCTTCCTGCCTTATTTTGCCAAGTAGCTGGAATTCCTGGCTGTTTGGTCTCAGACAGGGGACAAGGGACTAAGGGAACTATTTTATATATCAAAGCAGACCTGGACTGCAGGTTCTCCCAGCATCCCTCAGTCCTTACCTGACATACTCTGTCCCCAGTCCTTAATTTTCCAGCCCAGGGGCTGGGCTGCCCTTCCCCCAAAGGTCTTCCGTATATAATCCAGACATTTTACACTCCCTACTCTATGACCCCAAGCTCTTTCTGTCTTTCTTCTCCCAGCCCCTTCCATGATGACTTCCTTAGCCTAGGTCCTTGGGACCAGTGAACTTGCTCGAGAGCAGCTTCCCAATAAACCTGCCTATATAACCTAATCTGGCTTGAACTGGCTCATTTCACCAGTGTTGAAAGAACTCATCACTGGTCTGTACCACCAGCCCTAGCTTTGACATGACATAAACAATTCCTGCTGCTAACTTCATCTTCCCATCTCTCTGAAGGTCACATAGTGAAATTTCCAGTTTGTTGGTATTAAGAGGCAGAGCCTTTGAGAGGTGACTAGATCATGAGGGTGGAGCCCTATGAGAGAGATCATTGTCCTTTAAAAGGGGCTGAAAGGATCCAAGTGATGGCCCAGTGGAAAAGCATTTGGTATGTAAACATGGCGACCTGAATTTGAATGCCCGGAACCAACATAAAAGCTGAGCACAGTAGAATTTATCTGTAGTCCCAGTGCTCCCAGGGAGAGATGGGGGAACAGAAACAAGAGGATCTTTGAAAGCTGGTTAAGTCAGCTAGCCTGGCACACACCGTGGCAAACAATAAAGAGAACCAACTTCAAACAACACTGAAAGCAAGGACTAACACCCAAGGTTGTCCTCTGTCATATGTAGGCCATGGTAATGAAAGACCCCCAGAACTGGGGAGATCCTTACTCAAGTCTCGGGATGACGCGACCACCCAATGACTCACGAGAGACCGAACTTGCTGCAATCACATGAGGTTTATTGGGGATACCGGTACCGGGGTCGATCTCATGACCTTGCCAGTCAGAGGAGTTTGACCCTGGGGTCGATCTCCTGACCATGCTGGCCAGAGTTCGACCCTGAACACAAGAAGTGTCGGGTATTTAAGGAAAAACCATAAGCTAGGGGCGGGGAGAGGGTTACCAAGGAAACAGAACATAAACAGTGGAAAATTTCAGAGGGACCTGACCCAAGGTGTTCAGTTAGGGAGGGGAACATATTCATTCTAGGAATGTAATCTCCATCTACTGGTTGACAGGGTGGAGAGTCTCATAAACCACTAGACCTTCATTCTTAGTTCCGCCCTCATTGTGGATCATTCAGGAGGGGCAGGTATGGGGAACCAGAGCCCTGAGGCTCTGAGTTCCTGGAACTGGCTACTCCACCTTTTAGGCTTGTGGCAGAGATTATACGTTATACATTCTAAGATTCTCCAACCTTTCAGTACACAGGTCCTCCCACCCTCCTACACACACACACACACAAAGTTACTAAGTCACAACCTGGCACCTGGGACAAGGTGGCTACACCACTATTGGTTCAGTAATTGACCTAAGCCATGTAGTAATCATCATTTTAACCTAATTAGCACTGCCCTGCACACAAACCTTTTGGACTTCTAAACTCCCTTTCCTCCCAACCTGAAATCCTAACCCAGTTCTTTCTGAATTTTTATTCATCTCAGCCCCTACCTTGAAAACTGTCTTGCTGGGTGGGTGGTGCTCACCTGCAGTCTCAGCTCCTGGAAGGTGGAAGCAGGACACTGGGATCAGTTCAGTGTAAACAGAGGTTTCAGTTGCCCTGCTGAGACTATTATGTAGACCGGATTGTACTATTCTTTCCTTCTTTTTCAGCCTTGTAGATTGAAAGTATTCTACCTCCAGTCCCATCTCCATTTTCCAGTAGTGAGTAGCTTTTAATTTTTTTTTCACTATAAAAATATAGAAGGAATTAAGGTTGTAGCTCAGGTTAGTAGAGTGCTTGCCTGGGATTGATCCCAGCACTGCATAAACTGGACTCAGTCATATGTGCCTGTGAGCCTAGCATTTGGGAGGCAGACACAGGACAACCAGAAATTCAAGGCCATCCTCACTATACAGGGAGTTTGAGGTAAGCATGGGCTACTTGACACTTCCCCCCAAATTTTATACACTCAGGAAAGGACCCTGTCATCCTCTTTTTAAATTTTATTTAGATCTTCTGTCTCACTCATTTGTTTACATAACCAAGATTTAATGTCTGCCACATGCTCTGTAGGTGTTAGATGCAAAGTTATTAAAACATATGCTCTTATGCCTTTTTTTTTTTTTTTCCCCGAGACAGGTTTCTCTGTGTAGCTCTGGCTGTCCTGGAACTCACTCTGTAGACCAGGCTTGCCTTGAACTCAGAAATCCATCTACCTCTGCTTCCCAAGTGCTGGTGAAAGACCCCCAGAACTGGAGAGATCCTTACTCAAGTCTCGGGATGACGCAACCACCCAATGACTCATGAGAGACCGAACTTGCTGCAATCACATGAGGTTTATTGGGGATACCAGTACCGGGGTCGATCTCGTGACCTTGCCAGTCAGAGGAGTTCGACCCCGAACACAAGAAGTCTGGAGTATTTAAGGAAAAGACCACAAACTGGGGGCAGGGAGAGGGTTACCAAGGAAACATGACATAAACAGTGGAAAATTTCAGAGGGACCCAACCCAAGGTATTCAGTCAGGGAGGGCAACATATTCATTTCAAGAATGTAATCTTCATCTACTGGTCGACAGGGTGGAGAGTCTCATAAACCAGTAGACCTTCATTCCTAGTTCCGCCCTCATTGTGGATCAGCCAGGAGGGGCAGGTATCGGGAACCAGAGCCCTGAGGTTCTGAGTTCCCGGAACTGGCTATTTTATATTTCTGGCTTGTTATATTACTTTTCGTTAACATGCTTTTTCCCAAATTTCTAAGTCTCCCAATCTTTCACTGGGATTAAAGGCGTGTGCCACCACTGCCTGGCAAGTAAATAGTCTTTTAAAAAGGAAAACAAAAGTGGGCTGGAGAGATGGCTCAGTGGTTAAGAGCACTGACTGCTCTTCCAGAGATCCTGAGTTCAATTCCCAGCAACCCCATGGTGGCTCACAACCATCTGATGCCCTCTTCTAGTGTGTCTAAGTTCAGCTACAGTATACAGTATATAAAATAAATAAATCTTAAACAAAAAAGGGAAAACAATATATACATGATATATGTAGGATTTCTTCCCCAAAAGAAATTAGCTAATTATAGCCAGGGAACTAAACTAATTATACACACACATCTTAAAAAAAGAGAATATGAGATTTATAGCCACATCCCAATTACCATTAGCTCCTACCAGCAAATGTTGGAAATTAGAATGACAGGTACCATCCCTGAACTTGCACATGACCTTTTGTATGACTTTTCTGTGTGTGAGTGTAAGTTGTACCATGGCACACATATGGAGGACGGAGCGTAACTTTCAGGATTAGTTCTCCTTCTCATCTTACTGAGACTGGGTCTCTGGTTTCCACTGCATACACTAGGCTAAGAAACCTGGAGACTTCCAGCATCCTCTTCCTCCACCTCCTATCTCACTGTAAGAGTGCTGGGATTACAGGCACACCATCATCAGAGGCTGGTTGTATTCCAGGGAACTTGAGTCATCAGGCATGAATCAATGCTATTAAATTATGATTCTCTAAAATTAATCCCTATGTTTGATGTGAGTCATACAAAATCCATATAGGATTTGTTATGAATTCATCAATACTTTCAAGTTTATTTGGAAGGGTCAATTCCAAGGTTGTTTTTTAAATGTGTGAAGAACAATTAGAAATACCTTGTCTGAAGAGGCCAACACGTAATTAAAGACATTGGGGTAGTCAGGCAACACATTATTGACTGTGTATCAGAATCAGGGTAATGGAACACTTGTTCCAGAAACATCCTTATTTAAACCTTGTTTTTATTGAGCTTTCAAATTAAAGAGGAAGCAACAGAGTATTTGATGAACACTGTCGGAATAATCACCTCTTTGGGGGAAAGGATCTCATACTGAAATTGAGTAGCCCTGGAGCATAGCTCAGGCTAGAGCACTTGCTCAAGAGACCCTGGGTTTGATCCTTAGCATCACAAAATCAAACACTGAGCTTCTCTTTCCTTGTTTATCTCTTTCTTACAGTCACTATAA
>NW_022196891.1:28314023-28325701 GCF_008632895.1 Mastomys coucha | reverse complement strand
ACAACAGTTGCAAATTAGTTACAATCCCTGAACTTTGCAAACAAGCAAATGAAACTCCGCTATTCACTACATTTGATGGTGTCTCTCAGTACAAATGGCCACTGAAATATTGTAAAAATGCCTGCAGTGCTTGCTATTCAGGCTGCAGCTGGTTTGCCCCAAATTTCATAACTTGTCTCTATCCCACACACGGACATGTCCTTAAAAGCAATATATTTATCACAAACCAAGAGCTTCAAACCCCAAAGGACTCAGTTCTCAGTTCTGTTTCTCTAAATGTCTGAGCTTAATTTCCAAAAAGGTTTTTTTTTTTTTGCCAAATGTTTCCCAGAAACCTAAGTGACAGAGTAGAGCCAGGGAATGAGGAGACGTGCAGTTATGTCTTGGCTCAATTACAAATGCAACCAGCTGCTTTGCAGTCAGTCAAAATTTTGAGACATTTGTTCCCTCAAATATAAAATAGAAAGAATTGCTGCTTTTCTTATTTCAAAAACAGTTTAAGAGGCACACACACACCTTGTAGATCTGAGTGACAAAATTAGGTTATCAGTACCCAGTTCTTCTGATTCATATTTGTATACATCACAAACTCTTCTGACCCCTCCTATTTCCACCCTCCTCTCGCTCTCCATCCAATGTAATTAGCTCTGGACTTGAACGTGAATTAAACTGAAATTGCATGTGAAGGTATCAAAATACTACATGTTGTTCACTAGATATTATAAAGCACTTGTGGATAATTAACTTCATGCCAACTTGGCTAAGTCAGGGTCCAGGTATCAGGCCAAATGCTATCCCGTTGTTTCTGTGAGTGTTTTGATGAAATCACCATTTAAACTGGTAGGCTGTGTAAAGCAGACAGCCTTCCCTAATGTGGGAAGACCTCAGCCAAATCAGCTGAAGGCCCAAGTAGAACAAAAGGCTGCTTTCTCTCAGATATGAGAGAGTTCTGCCTGACAGCCTTCAGTGAGACTGCAATCATGGTTCTCCTAGTTTTCTGGCCTTCAGGCCCACACTGGGACTTTCGGACTCGCCAACATTTACAGTCCTGTGAGACAGGTCCTCATAGATGGGCACACTGTCACTATGCTGAAACACTCTAGGTGCTTCTGGAAACTACAACAGAGTTTCTTTTAAACAGTCATAACTAGACATGTTCTGTACTTTCTTTTTTTTTTTTTTTATGTCTGAAATAAAAATACGTGGAGAGTTCTAATGCATAGTTTTCTAGTGACTTCTTTTTTTTTTTAGATTTATTTGATTTATGTGTATGAGTACACTGTAGCTGTACAGATGGCCATGAGCCATCATGTGTATGGATGCTGGGAATTGGACTCAGGACCTCTGCCACCCCACTTGCTCCAGCGTAATTCACTGTAGCTGTCTTCAGATACACCAGAAGGGGGCGTCCGATCTCATTATGGGTGGTTGTGAGCCACCATGTGGTTGCTGGGATCTGAACTCAGGACCTTTGGAAGAGCAGTCAGTGCTCTTTACTGGCTGAGCCATCTTGCCAGCCCTTCTAGTGACTTCTTACCTATTTCCACCTTCAGCCTTGGGAGGTATTTTGGGATGATGATGATGATCGTGGTGACTATTAGTATTGAGATAGGGCCTTTTCTTAGAAGCCAGACTGGCCTGGCCCTTGCAATCCTACCTCGGATTCCTAAGTGTTGTTATAGGTTTGTGACACTTTGCTAAGCTCTGTTTAATAATGAGTAATTTACATAGTTGGGTAATCTTCTGGAGACCAGTAACTCTAGAGGAGTGGAATGAAAAGAATGACAGGTTAAAAAAAAAAAAGCCTCATGGGCAGGACATGGTGGCACATGACTTGACTTTTAGCACTCAGGTGACAGAGGCAGAGGCAGATCTCTCAGAGCTTGAATCCAGTCTGGTCTACATAGTGAGTTCCAGGCCAGCTAGAGCTACAAAGTAAAAAGAAAAGTCTCAGATCGGATGAGGTAGTGCCCCAAAGATACAAGCCAGGCTGCGTAAAGAATAAAGCTAATCTGGAGATAAGTGCCAATTACCCCTGCGATTTTAGCACTCAGGAGGTTGAGGCAGGAGGGTTCCTTGGAGTCTGAGGCCTTTTGGGGCTGTAGACAGAGTCCAGGACAACCTGTGCTGCAGATTGCGACTTTGACTCAAAATGACGACAGTAAAAACAGGGAGGGGGAAAGTTAAAACTGAGGAATTCAGTCATACCTTAAACAGCCACTTATGGTAGCCTTGTGGGACAATCGTGGTTGCTCAGTAAAGATAAAGAACAAATCTTCAATTAAATGCTGATGACCTTGCCTGTTCTATGACTCGATTTTCCTTGCTTAGTCATCTGTTACTCTGTTCAAAAAGCAAAGCCGAGGCATGCCTGGTCTCAGCCATTGACTGGGTTTTTTTAGAACACATTGTAGACTATTCTTACCTTTTCTTATTGGCCAGAGATTAGCTGAGTGGTGGGAGGGGCTCTATTCTAAAGAATGCATCTTTATAAATAGAAAAATCTTTATTTTAAACAAAGTATCCTTTGTCTATCTCCATCCCATTCCACTCCTCCCATGGGCCCCTATCATTTCCCTTTCTCCTTCTTATGTCGTTTGTCTTTCCTTTTTTTTCCCTTTGGAAACCGGATGAGTTCAGTTACTGCTACCTGCTTGATCTCAAAGGGCCTTGTGAAGGTAACCATAGCCACAGAGAGCTCACAAGTGCGATGCCCTTGTCTTGTCCAGAGGCAGCATCTCACAGCGCTCTTCTCAAGTCTCCAGCTCTTATGTCCCTTCTGATCGTTCTTCTTTGATATCCACTGAGCCTTGCAACGGGACAGGTGGTGGTGGTGGTTGGTACAGATGTCCTATTTGGGGCTGTGCACGCAATCATCACTCACTCTCAGCAACTTAATGAGTTATAACTTTCTGCACTAACTGTTAACCAACTACAGAGGCAAGCTTCTCTGGTCCGTGTTGGGGGCAGCACTGATAGATGTGTATAAACATACATACTTAGGAGGCAGTTTGGCAGCATGTCTGTCTAGAACTGTAGAGGGCTCCCCACTTGGAATTATGGTCTTCCTATCCATGTACTTTTTTGTTGTTGTTGTTGTTTTTCGGGACAGGGTTTCTCTAGCTGTCCTGGAACTCACTCTGTAGACTAGGGTAGCCTCAAACTCAGAAATCCGCCTGCCTCTGCCCCCCTAGTGCTGGGATTAGAGGTGTGCGCCACCACTGCCTGTCCCATCCATGTACTTTTAACGAACTTTCCAGTATCAAACATGCATTTCCTCCTATGGAACAGACCTCAAATCCAATCTAAAAGTAGTGAGTTACTTCCATGGCCTTTGTGCTGCTATTATTGCATCAGTGGGCATCTCTTGGTTGGCAGGCTGGTATTGTAGCATGGTGGGTTTCCTGGTGTGTGATTCTGCTGACGGCTTTTCTCTGCCATCTGCCTGCATAGCATCTCTTGGCACCATGAAAGCTATCCAGCGGGGAGGAAAACTTTAGGTCAGTTTAAATTTGTTTTCTCTATGTCCTGCAACGAAAGTATCTTGTATCTTTAGTAACATAGCCTTACAGTGTAGTTCTAGTGGACAACCAAGAGCAATGGCAATAGCCTGTGTGGTTTTGGGGGCCTTTGGAGCTTTCCTGATAAATAATTTATAGGGAGCTATCCCACACCTGTGACCAGCACTGAGATTTTCATCCAATACTTATGTCTTCTGGGAGATGCATAGTCCATCCATGCAGAATACCTGTACTCAAACTCTTTTTTAACTTTTTTTTTTTTTTTTTTTTTTTTTTTTTTTTTTTGTTTTTTTGAGACAGGGTTTCTCTGTGTAGCCCTGGCTGTCCTGGAACTTACTCCGTAGACCAGGCTGGCCTTGAGCTCAGAAATCCACCTGCTTCTGCCTCCCAACTGCTGGGGTTAAAGGCATGCACCACCACTGCCTGGCTTTTTTCTTTTTCTTTTCTTTTTTTTTTTCATTTTTTATGTGTAGAGTGTTTTGCCTGCAAGCAGGGCTGTGCATCACACCTATGCAGTACCTGCAGAGACCAACAGAGGGCACCAGATCCCCTTGGAATGAAGTTCTGGATATTTGTGAGCTACCACAGAAGTTCTGGGAACCAAATCTGGGTCCTTTGCAAGAGAACAAGTGCTGGCTCTTAACCACTGAGCCGCCTCTCCAGCCCCTAGGCTCAGTGCCTAAGAGCACTTGTTGATCTTGCAAAGGACCTAGTTAAGGTCCCAGCACTTACATGGTGGCTTACAACCATCTCTAATTCAGGTCCAGGGGACGGATACCCTCTTCTCAGCTCCAATGGGACCAGACATGCAAGTGGTAAACACGTACAAGCAGGGAAAACACTCACATATATAAAGCAAAGCCATAAAATCATATTTTAATTTGTTCACAAAGTGGTGGATTTCCATAGACTATTGGCTTTACTGTCCCCACATCTTCCTCTCCAGTCTCCACACCGCTGTACCAGTGTAAGACTTGAGTCTCCTGTACTTTCTCCTTCTATTTTCCTATTATATGTGCCCCACTCTTCACTCTCTCACAGGCCCTTTCTAGCTTCTGGGCTCTGCAAATTAAGCACACAAATCTAAAACTTCAAAGCTAGTATCCACATGAGATGGACATGCATTGTTTGTCTCTCCAAGCCTGGCTGTCTCATTTGATATAGTATTCTCCATCCACTCTCTTGCAAATTTCATTTTTCTTTATAGCTGCTATGTCGTCAGATACTAGAATTGCAATTTTGGTTTCCTGGGACCGTTTGCTTGGAATACCTTTTCTACCCTTTCACTCTAAGGTTAATATCTCTCATTTACAGTAAAGTCACAATGGTTAGGGACTGTTATGTGCTGACTCTTGCCACATTGTTGACTTTGTTGTTGTGTTTTATAAAAAGAAAGAGGAACCAGGATATGTTTGGTAGAAGCATGGTATGGTGAGGTGGGAGGGGGTGCCTCCATGGGCCCATGGTGAGGCATCCCTTCCCCCTGGATATAGTATGGAATAGAATTTACTTAGAGCTTGAGAAGGGGAGTTGAGGAGGGAGTAGACACAGAGAAAGGAAAAGAGAGGTGGGGAGGAGAGGGAGAGGGGAGAGAGAGGGGCAAGGGGGATGGGGAAAGAGGGAGAAGGGGCAGGGAGAAAAAGGGTTAGAGAGTTAGAGAGTAAGGGGGGGCAAGTAGCCCTTTTATAGTGAGTCAGGCATGCCTGGCTGTTGCCAGGTGACTGTGGGCGGAGCCTAGAAGGGATGCTAACAGTTTGTAGTATCTGTCCCCTTTTCTTCCTCATTGCTGGTTGTTATTCCAGCATGATTTATTTTTTCCTGTGGCCTCATTATGGATGGATTTATTTTTCCTCTTTAGTATAAGTGTTTTCCTCTTCAACTATCTTCTACAGAGCTGGCTTAGTAATCATAAATTCCTTTCGTCTATTTTTATAATGGAAAGTTTTTATTTTCCTTTCATTCTTCCAGCTAGCAGAGTATTCTGGGCTGGTAGTTGTTATCTTTTGGAACTTGAAATACGTCACTCCAAGCCCTAATTGCTTTTAAAGTTTCAGTTGAACACTGGGCTGGTATTCGGATCAGACTGCCTTCCTGTGTGACTTGGTGTTTCTTGCTGTTTTCAACATGCGTTCTTTGTTCTGTAGCATTTTCATAGTCGTCTGACAAGAGGAGATTCTTTTCTGGTCTTGCCTGTGTGCTGTCTCAGGTGTCTGGGTTGGCATCTCTTTTCTAACTCTGGGGGGATTTTCCGTTAAAATTCTTTGGATGATTTTTCTATCTCTTTAGGATGAGATTCTTTTCTATGCCTATACCCCATTAATTTGGTCTTTTCAAAGCATCTCATAGCTCTTTGACTTCCCACTTTTTATCTTTGCCCTTGTTGGATGGTTCCCGCCCCACAGCTTGTCTTCTATCCTGCAGATGTTCTACTGTTTCCTTCGCCCACTCTGTTGCCCACTCTGTTGCCCACTCTGTTGCTCACTCTGTTGACTTACTGTTGTTTTTTGGTCTATAGACTTTCAGGTTGGTTTCTCTTTAGATTTACACATCTGACATTTTTTTTTCTTTTCTTGGCTTATCTTTGTTATCGGCTGTATTCTTTCAGTTAACATATTTATACAGTGTTCAAGTGGGACTTGGATGTGGTAGTGTTGAGTAGGTAGTTCAGAAAATAACTCCTCAGTCCAGGAGCTCTGGGTGCGTGGTGTAACTCCACATGATTCCCCGAGTGAGGTATCAACTCGGAGAATAACTGCAGCGTCTATCTGATGTTACTGCTGTGTGGCAGCCAATCAGTAACAGTGGCCCCGTTAGCATCAGTAAGGACTGGAGGCTAACCACCCCAGGGCACTCTGGAGTGGACTCCGATTACTGTCGGGAAGGTTACAAGTAGCAAGGAAGGAGGATTGAGTAACAAGGAGAAATAGGAAATAAACTTTGATAAAAGAAAAAGGAAATTGAGGTTTGTAAAATGTAGCTAGGAGGAGGTTCCTGTGGGAGTCTGCAGGTTTTAGTGATTGTTAAAGCTAATGGAAGGTTATAATTATATTATAGAAATCTTTAATCCCAATCCGGTGTTTCTATCTGCCTTAATCATTCAGTTCCTGGATAAAAGACACACAACTTTTATTTATTTATTTATTTATTTACAATAAGCCTTAAACAACACAAGAATTGGGCAGATATCTATTCTCTATGCTATTAGAATCTATTTTCCTATTGATAAGTCCTAAGTCATTACTTACTATGTTTCTGGGCTGCTCTTACCTCCAATTGGCTACCCCTCAGGGCCATGTTTTCATGACTTCAAGGCTTCTCCATCCTCCTTTTTTTTTTTATATGTATTTATTATTATATGTAATACACTGTATATGTATATTTTATGTAAGTACACTGTAGCTGTCTTTTAGACACGCCAAAAGAGGGCATCAGATATCATTGTGAGCCATCATGTGGTTGCTGGGATTTGAACTTAGGACCTCTGGAAGAGCAGTCGGTGCTCTTACCCACTGAGCCATCTCACCAGCCCCTCCATCCTCTTTCTTTTCCCTCCCCTCCTTGTTCTTCTCTGACCCCAAGCCTGGGAATCCTAAACCCTGCCTATGTCTTTTCTGCTCCAGCTATTGGCTGTTGGCATCTTTATTCACCAATCAGAAATAAACTTGAGGGCAGGGTCACCGAGTATCAAGTGGGGCTAAGTGAGGACTCTCTTTTCTCTGGGGTAACCAGGACTTGAGGAACCAGTATTAAATATAAGCAATGTCAGGCCAACCCACGACATAATTAAGCAGTAAAAAAACAGTCTCCAGGATGAAAGAGGACTAGACGTAGGAAGAAGATGGAGTGTTTGAGGTGTGGCTGGGACTTGGTAGAGAACATCCTACTGTGTGTGGCTGGGATGTGGTAGAGAATGCCCTACTGTGGACTGGTGGAGAAACATACACAACAGTCCTAAGACTTGACTGAGCTGCGAACAAACAAAAACAGAGCACTCAGGAGACACCTGTGCCAGAGTAGACTTTTGCCTAGTAGACTAGGTTTGTTTGTTTGTTTGGTTTTTCGAGACAGGGTTTCTCTGTGTAGCCCTGGCTGTCCTGGAATTCACTCTGTAGACCAGGCTGGCCTTGTACTCAGAAATCTGCCTACCTCTGCCTCCCAAGTGCTGGGATTAAAGGCATGCGCCACCACTGCCCGGCTATTTATTTTTTATGTGTATAAGTACACTGTAGCTGTACAGATGGCCGTGAACCATCATGTGTGTGGCTGCTGGGAATTAAACTTAGGACCTCGCTCAAGACCTCGTTCTGTCCAGCTTGCTCCAGGGTAATTCACTGTAGCTGTCTTCAGACACACTAGAAGATGGTGTCTAATCTCGTTACAGATGGTTGTGAGCCACCATATGGTCGCTGGGATCCGAACTTAGGACCTTCGGAAGAGCAGTCAGTGCTCTTACCCGCCGAGCCATCTCGCCAGCCCGAGTTCCTTCTTTTAAGCACGATTTCTTCATTGTATGTCTGGTTGTGCGCGTGTGGGTGTGTGCACAGGGGGAGGTCAAAGGACAACCTTTTAGAAGTCAGTTCATTCCTCCCTCCTTATTTTGAGACAAGGTTTCTGTCTTTTCAATATGTGCTCCAGGCTAACTGGTTTGCTAGGCAGCTGGCCCACTGTTTCCACCCACATCCTAGCATGCTGGAATTGCAGGTGGGTGCCAGGCTTTTTGGGGGGGGGGGCTCTGGGGAGCAAATTCAGGTTGTGCAGTGTCTTTACCCATGGATCCATCTGTCTCCCAGGCCCCCGTTCTTCGTTTACTGAGGACTAGGACTAACATGTCTACCAACTATGAGAGACAACATAGACAAGCTGGCAAGCCAGCATCTAGCAATGCTCAAAAAAAAAAAAAAAAAAAGTCCACAAATGGAAAAGAAAGCATTTCTGAAAATGGTCTCAGCCATGCTTAGTACATGCTTGCAACCTCAGCAGGAAATCAGGAATTTTAAGCAAGCCTGGGCTACATGAGGAACTCTGTCTCAAACAATAACAACAAAAAGCACAAAACAAGAACAAAATAAAATGGTTATATCTTCAAGCAGTATTTTCTTTTTCTAAATCAAGAATCGAATCAGTAGCTGAGTGTGGTGGTACATGTCTTTAATCTCAACGTTAGAGAGGCAAGGCAAGAACTCTGTGAGTTCGAGGCCAGCCTGGTCTACAGAGTAGGTTCCTGGACAGCCAGGGATACACAGAGAGAAACCCTGTCTTGGAAAAAAAAAAAATCTAAAACAAAGAAACAAAGAATTGAATTATCACAGGCCTAAGCAGCCAGTAGTAATAAATCAATAGTATTTACACTCCTTTTAAAAAAGGTCTTGGGTTGAGGAGAGAGCTCTGTTGGGAGAATCTTTGCCAATGCACATGCATGATGTCATAGCTTGATCCTGTCTGGATAGAGACTGGATGTGATAGAACACACCTGAAATATCAGCATTTGGGAGGTAGAGGCAGGAGAATTAGAAGTTTAAGGTCATTTTGGCTCCTCGTAAGAAGGAACCAAACTGAAGCCATTTTGAACAAAACTTCCATTTTGAATAGGACTCAAATAAAGTTTAAGTTCCCAAGATCTCCCTGGGTGACTGACATCCTGCTTGGCAGAGAGACACACGAGTGCTAGGCACATTGCTCTGACACAGTTGAATAACCCAGCCAATGGGAACAGGATAGATGTACCACAAGACATGTTCCTAAGGACTTCCCCTTTCCCTAAATCCTGACTGGTGGGAAAATGGAACTGCAACTTGATACAGATGTTTATGCATTTGGGGCTTAAAGTCTCTGTAGCATTCTGGTTCCAGGTTGCGGTCCAGCTCCTCAGTCTGTTCTGCCGCCCTGATTGGTCAGCAGCAGCCTAAGGACAAGAGATTGCTGTCATCTGCTTACATGCTTACCAAGATGAACGTCTGAAGATGCCCTCGACTTCCAAGCCTGTGCTGTTGTCTCTGACCAGTCTGGTTTTGCTGTCTAATTCAATTAAAGAACTTGTTTTGATGGACTCTTGAGACGGCTTGGGTTATTTTGGACTTTTGGACCCCAACAGTCTGATACACAGGACCTTGTATCAAAACGCTAAACCAAAAAATCCTTTCCATTTTCACAATACTCTTGAACTAAAACAACCCATTAACAAGCACTCATTATGCCGGGCAGTGGTGGTGCACCCCTTTAATCCCAGCACTTGGGAGGCAGAGGCAGAGGCAGGCAGAGGCAGAGGCAGAGGCAGGCAGATTTCTGAGTTCGAGGCCAGCCTGGTCTACAGAGTGAGTTCCAGGACAGCCAGGGCTACACAGAGAAACCTTGTCTTGAAAAACAAAAACAACAACAACAACAACAACAACAAAAACAAAATACCAAACCAACCAACCAACCAAAAAAGAGCACACATTAAAGATCAATAAATACTAACCACCAAGAATACCTAGTTCCCATTGTGACTTTTCCAGGCATTCAAATAAGCACATAAAAATCAGTGTTCTCTTTACATAAAAAGAATTTGTTAAGACACTTCTAGCTCTAAAACCACTGCAGTTGGGGCCTGGCAATGATGGTGCCCACCTCTAGTGCAAGCACTTAGGAGACTGAGGCAAGTTGATTGTGGCTTAGGCCTTCCCAGAGTGAATGGTAAGGTGCTCTGTATAAAGACCAAAGAGAGGGAGAGAGAGGGAAAAGGTGGGGGAGGGACAATAAGCATAGTCAGAACACTATCTGACAAAGGCAATACAAGAGAACATCCATACAAGAGAAGCCCGAAGGCCAGGCATCTGGCGCCAACGGTGTTTGCTTCTCACTGGAGCACTGGAAGAGTGAGGCAGCCCGGGCAATGGAGTGAGACCTCATTCCAAAACCCAAGCTGAGTCCTCTGTACTCTGGCTTCTCGAAGCCCTCTTTTGTTCTGTTCTATTCTATTCTATTCTATTCTATTCTATATTTTTTTATAGTATAGAATAGAATATTTGAGGCATGGGAAGTGGGGTTGAGAAGGGAGTAGAGGCAGAGAGAGAGAGGACAGAGAAAGAGAGGACAGAGAAAGAGGGGAGGCCAGCCAGGAACACGTGGGGATGGAGGGAGAGGGGGACAGAGAAGGAGAGAGGGAGAGAGAGGGTCAGGGAGAGAAGGGGCAGAGAGTTTGTTTTTATTTATTTTTTTTAAATCACATTTATTTATTATGTGTCCTGGCTGGGTGGAGAGATTTAAGCACAACGGGACAATGGGAGTTGGTTTTCTTATTTAATCATTCGGGTCCTGGGGCAGCAAGCTTTTTTTTTTTTTTTTAACCAGCCTTTTGTTTTTGTTGTTTTGTTTGTTTGTTGTTGTTTTTAAAAGAATTATTCATATATGAGTACACTGTAGCTGTCTTCAAACACACCACAAGAGGACATCAGATCTCATTACAGATGACTGTGAGCCATCATGTGCTTGTTGGGAATTGAACTCCGGACCTCTGGAAGAGCAGCCAGTGCTCTTAACCGCTAAGCTATCTATCCAGCCCTTGTTTTTGAAACAGGGCCTCACCCACTCCTGCCTGGAGCTCATTGCGTTCCTGCCTCAGCCTCTGTGTGCAGGACAGGCCTCTACAACCATATTAGTAACCTCTTTCTTTGGAGAGTGGTTTTCTTTTCCTTTTAAAAAATATTTATTCTTTGCTATCTTTTTTTTTTAATTCTTTGCTATTTTTATTTATGTATGTGTTATCTGTATGTATGTCATGTGTGTACATGCCTGCAGGGACCAGAAGTGGGCATCACCTTCTCTGTAGCTGAAGTCACAGGCAGCTATGAGCCACCTGACAGGGGTACTAGGAACTCAGGTCTTCCCAGAGCGGCAGAGCTCTTAACCCCTGAGCCGTCTCTTCAGCCTCTGCAGAGTGGTTTTCAAAGTCTAGTGTGTTTATCAGTGTCACCGGAGAGCTGACAGAACATCCAGATGTCCAAGAAGCATCACAGAGAAAAGACAATGGTCTCTGTCTATACCATACTTGCCAACACTGGTTTCCAAGCCTGGCTGAACCTGGGAACTTTTGAAAACACATTCCTGCCATGCACACTTGTGTGATGGCGGTATTTGAGGCGAAAACTTCAAGGAAAGTCAGCCTCCTGCCTCTGCATT
>NW_022196891.1:28295019-28313344 GCF_008632895.1 Mastomys coucha | reverse complement strand
CCGTGCCCACCTGGCCAGAATCCCTTGTCCCGCGGAACAGGGACCCCGCGAGAAACCCCGGTCCGCGGCACATTCCCATGCTTTACTGGACATTTTCATTGAATAGATTTAAGACTGCTCCTCTAAAAAGCTTTAGACGTGGGACACATACACAAACACACATGCACATAGGCATATACACCACACGCATACATACACACCTGCCACACAGATGCATATATGGTGGTTCTGATGAGCCAGATATGGGACACTTCTTTAAGACCTAGCCAATAATTTCAGGCTGTACTATATTCTCAAATTCACTGAGATTAACCTTGGGTAGTAAATCACCATTCTGGGGAAAACTTAACAAATTTCTGCCTAATTCACAGTACTTGAATTATCTAATAATGATGTTCAATGTGTCCTCTCTTCATCCTAAGGCCAAGGCTCATGTGTATTTGTTTTCGTGGCTGTTAAGCACCAGCTACTCTCACCCTGTTCATAACCGAATTCTTCTTGGCTAACCTCTCCTTTCCCTACTTCCACCCAGATCCCTACAGCCATGAAAAACCCATTGCAGAACACTGGGCCGACTGGTTTCCTTTACAGCACTGTGCACTGAGACCTTGGTCAAGCTGGATGGGGTCGCAGGGTGAGGTGCTATTTTGAAACAAAACAATGGAAAGGACAAAATGTATCAGTCTAGGCCATCCCCTAAAATCCTTGCTTTTACTGGTTGAGAAACCCTAGATAAACCTGGGAAAAAAATAAAAGAAATAAAAAAAATTATGAGGGAGATGGCTCAGTGGTTAAGAGCACTGGCTGTTCTTCCATAGGTCCTGAGTTCAATTCCCAGCAATGCCATGGTGGCTCACAACCATCTAAAACGGTATCTGATGCCCTCTTCTGGCATGCAGGTATACATGCAGATAGAGAACTCATACATAAATCTTTTAAAATGTGTGGAACGACAAGGAATGTTATCACGATACAGTTTTAAAGCTTAAGGTTTGTGTCTGTTTACCTTTATTTTATAGGTGTTCTGCCTGCATGTATATCTGTGCACTACATGCAATGTGATACCCAATGTGATGCCAGAAGAGAGCACCAGATCCCCTGGAAGTTGGAGTCAGAGTCAGTTGTCAGCCACCATGTGGGTGTTGGAAATTGAATCTTGGTCCTCTGGAAGAGCATCCAGGGCTGTTAACCACTGAGCCACCACTCCTGGCTCTTTTTATTGTTTTTGAAGCACAGACTAATTAGGTAGCCCAGACTGGTCTTAAATTCTTCTGCTTTAGCCTTCCATCTGCCAGGATTACAGGTGAGTGGCACTTACCAATCCTAGCAAAAAGCTTGACTTTCTTCTTCTTGTTCTTTTTTAAAAACATGGCTGAAGATGACTTTGAACTTGTCTTGTCCTGTTTTTAGTTTTTTAGTGTGTGTGTGTGTGTGTGTGTGTGTGTATCTGTATATGCATATAAAAGGCCAGAGGCGACAAATCTCTCTGCAGCTGGGGTTCTTGTCAGCCTCCCATGTGGGTGCTGGGAATCAAGCTGGGCTTCTTTCTAAGAGCAGCAGTGCTGCTAACTGCGGAGACATCTCTCCAGCCGAAAGCCTGGTTATTCTCGAAGCCACGTCAAGACAAAGTTAATTATGACTAAAAGCTTAAAAAACACAGTGATTCTGCTTTACCACAAGTAGCCCCAAATTAGATGTTCAATGTTTTCCCCCTGCACCCCAGAATCTGATGTTGACATGTTAGCTCCAATGCAGGAAGAATCTAAAAGAAAATGGAATTTGGTTAAAGACCACCTGATCTTATTTTCTTTTTTGTTTTTTTTTTGTTTGTTTGTTTTTTTTTTTTTCTTTCGAGACAGGGTTTCTCTGTATAGCCCTGGCTGTCCTGGAACTCACTCTGTAGACCAGGCTGGTCTCGAACTCAGAAATCCGCCTGCCTCTGCCTCCCAAGTGCTGGGATTAAAGGCATGCACTACCATATTCAGCTATTATTGTTATTTTTAAAGATGAGATTTTACACTATGTAGTTCAAGCTGTCCTTGTGCATTTAATCCCCTTGCCTCAGCTTTCCAGGTGCTGGGATTGTAGGCATATATACCACAAGTATCTTTATAATTATTTTATTTTTACTTTTTATATTTACTTATTTACTTTGTATGCTTGAGAGTAAGAGTGTACCATGGTGTGTGTGTGTGTGTGTGTGTGTGTAAGTCATAGGACAAATTTATGTGAGTCAGTTCTTTCAACACATGGGCCCTGGGACCGAACTTAGGTTTTCTGGTGTGGTGGCAAGTGCCTTTACTCACTGAGCCATCTTGTTGGTCCTGAGAATTATTTTAAAACCCAGATACTAGGGCTAGGATAGACATCAGTAGCAATGTGCCTGCCCAGCAGGTACAAGGCCCTGTGTCTAATCCCCAGCGGCACAAAACACAACACAAGTGCTAATTTTTAATCCTTCTCATAAACTCACCTCACAGTTGAGGAATGAGGTGATTGATCATTGTCACACAGGAAACACGGACTATAGGACACGGGACATCAGCAAGTCACAAACAACACCCAGGAACAACACAAATGTACATGGGTCCTAGGCAGCCATTCCCAAGTCATAGTGGGGCTCCTTTCCAGGCAATTGGCAAGAGACAGGTCGAATATTCTCAATAGCTCAATAGAACTTTTATGCCAGGTGGGTAACCAACAGGAAGAGTTGGAATGACTCAGAGACCTGGATAGAAAAGGAGCCAAACAGAACTAGCAGCATGTCCAGCCAGAGGAGGGCTTGGTCTGGAGATTGATGTAGTTCCCTTGGGTGGACAAAGACATTAGATCCTCTCTGGAGTTGTTCATCATCTTTTCAACGAGGACTCTTTAAAAAAAAAACCAAACAAGCAGAAAACAAGAAAAATGAGCCCAAGAAGGTAGATGAGGAAAGGAGATACAGCAGACATTGTGTTATTACCAGGCAGCACTCCACAAAGACACAAGGTCTAAGCACCTCTTTGTGCTTGCTCAACTCTCTTAGGGAAGCTGGCATCCCTGTGGCTTACTTTGTACTTCTTTGCTCAGAAATCAGAAAAGAGAATCCATGGGGCCACAGTAGACAACAGTTTGTGTGCCTGTCACCGGAACACTAGGAGCGACTCACCTCATGGCCTCGTTAATATTTTTGTTCTCCTTGACTGATGTCTCTGTCCAACCAGTAAAACCGTTCTCTTTACTGAACCGGTCGATCTGGTCCCGGCTCACTGCCCAAGGGGACAGATCACTCTGACAAAAATAAAATACATTAAGTGTTAACACCATAATCTTCATAGGAGCCTGTGCATTTAGAACAGTTTTCAACCAATGGCTGAGACCCCCAACATCTAAAATCTACAGTCAACATTATTCCTTAAAAAAAGGTCACTTGGCCAGGCAGTGTTGGTGCATGCTTGTAATCCCAGCACTTAGGAGGCAGAGGCAGGAGGATTTCTGAGTTTGAGGCCAGCCTGTTCTACAGAGTGAGTTCCAGAACAGCCAGGGCTACACACAGAAACCCTGTCTCATAAAAACCAAACCAAACCAAACCAAAACAAAGGTCACTGTCAGGACTATAGAGTTAGCTCAGTAGTTAAGAGCACATGCCTGCTTTTCCAGAGGACCTAGATTCCCAGCGCCACCTACATGTCAGCTCACAATGTTCTAATTGCTCCAGACCCATGAATCCAACGCCCTCTTCTGGCCTCCTTAGGCACCAGACACATACATGATGTACAGACAGACATGTAGGCAGAACACAAAATTGGGGGTGCGGGGAGAAGAAAACCATTTTCTCAAAATCTTTATAAAAAAAAGAGGAGGCGACTCTTCCAACTTGAAAGGAACAGACAGGCATGTTGCTGTGATGGTGGCCAGGCATGGGGGCACTCATTATAGCATCTGGGCAAGAGAAGCGGGGTTGTGGGTTCTAAGCCAGCCCTGGTGGGTGACATAAGAGCCTTTACAAACTAAATAAAACAGGGTAGACATGCTCAGAAACACAGGGCCTCCTAGATACCTTTACTCTGGCCACAGATAGATGGCCAGGGGTCATTTACTTAAACTGGCCACACACCTTGTTGGCCAAAAGCAGGCAGGGTACTGGCTCCCCACTGGGCAGTGTGAGCTTGCTGTCCAGATCCTGTTTCCATCTTTGGCTGTTGCTGAAAGTAGTGGCATTGGTGACATCAAACATAACAACGCAGGCAGAAGCATCTCGGTAGTAGAGTCGTGTCATGGATGTGAAACGCTCCTGCCCTGGAGAGAAGAGAGAGCTCTCGAGGAGCTGATTCTGAAGGCAAGCACCCTCTGACAGACACCCCGAGTACCCTTCCTTCCCTGGACGTGGGGACATCGGCACATATGGTGGAGAAGGTCCCATCCCTTCCTTCCCCTCTGACTCTGTCTATCCCCCGAAGGGATTATTAAACTCAATCATTTCCACTGCAGAGTCTGTATCCAAACTGTGGTGTCCAAATTCCCGTCTGCCACTTGCTCTCTGTGTGAGTTTAAGAAAAACAGGCTGAGCACTTCAGATGCATCCTGTGCAGAGTGAGATAAAAGCTTTCACGATGGGGCTAGTGACCCGGTAAATGTGAAATGCGAAGAGTTCAGCATTACGAAGGGTTCAGCATATACTAAGGGCTCAGCACTATCACTGTCTCTATTTTCTGGAGATCTTGTTTCTCAGTAAAGTCAGCTGAAGATCTGGCGCCCACTCTGCCAGGGATCATCTACCACCTTAGAAGATTTTCCACCCCCACGCAGATGGCACTATGTTTCTTTGTCTTGGAGCAATACGTCTCCAAAATCACCTCCAAAGCTCAGAGCAGCTCAAACTTGTAGCTTCAGGAGAAAACAAAAAATGTCAGCTTTGCCATCCCATAGTCATCTTCCCCCTCCCCGACCCCAGACAGCTGGCTGGTTAAATAATTTCTCCCCTTGTTACTGCCTGGGTTTCCCACGTTACCTGCAATATCCCAGAGCTGCAGCCGCACCATCTCTGAATCAGACCACTGGAGAACCTTCAGAGCAAAATCCACTGAAAGTATATGAATATTATACTTTAATAAAAAACATGTCTTTATGATGGTTCTGTGAGTGAGGTAAACGTATTTGCTGCCAACTCCAATGACCCAAGTTAAATCCCTATAACCCAAATCTATAAACTGTCCTCTGACTTCCACATGTATGTCATAGTGCACATGTCCACACATACAAAGTAATTGTTTTTTTTTTTAATCTCAGCATAAGCTCAGATCAAATAAATATACAGTGACAACTCCAGGATCATAACACTCCAATTAAGCCTTCAGGAGATGGAGATGAGCTTCCCACGGTGTGTAAGTGGTGGGACACATACTTCATAATCTCCAAATGGTCTTCAGTGTTTTCTCCTCTATCAGATCAAATGATTTTATTCTGATTACCTCTATGGCTGGGAACAAGAAAGTCCTGGGAATGGTTATGACAATTATTCCTGTTCTCAGGTTTAATGGTTTCTGGGAGGTTTCTAAGGGGGCGGGTTTCAGGGGAAGGATGTGGAGGGAGATGGAGGAAAGGAAGTTAAGGAGGTTAGCTTTGTTTGTATCTTCTACCTCAACTTCACTGTTAGTATCTAGTCAAATAGCATTATAAGAAAACACAGTGAAAAACTCTGCATCCTCCTTAAGGCTGTGGTAATTATGTCCAGCAGGTACCGGTTAAGTGAACAAGATGCCAGAGGATGCTATGCTACATGGATGCTGCTTAAGAGCTATGCTGAGCCGGGCGGTGGTGGTGCACTCCTTTAATCCCAGCACTTGGGAAGCAGAGGCAGGCGGATTTCTGAGTTCGAGGCCAGTCTGCTCTACAGAGTGAGTTTCAGGACAGCCAGAGCTATACAGAGAAACCCTGTCTGGAAAAACCAACCAACCAACCAACCAAACAGAGCTATGCTGAATCCACCAGTGGTCTGAAGATGATGAAACTCCACGAGGTTGGGCTGAAGAGCTATTCCATCGAACCTCCCAAAGTCATGTAGTGCAGCCTAGCTCCAAGTTGAGATCCACCTGCCTCAGCCTGTTGAGTGCTGGAATTAATGGTAGAGACAACCATACTATGCTGGAAAAGCTTTTTGTTAAGGGGAAAAACAGAATAACTTCAGTTCGGAGACATATTCTTTCTTCTACATTCGTGACAGAAGTCAAATCGAGGGAGAATTTATAATAAACACCGGGCAGAACAAACAAATCAAAACTTGCCAGAATCAATTATGTTCATACTGTCAGAAACTAAGACCACTGGGAAGAAAAACTAATTCACAGGACATTTTTAACCAAAATCCATGAAATGAGGACTTGTATTTAGGAGTGGGGGGGGGGGGCAAAGCAGTCAGGAAACAGTCTTTGAAACGTTAAATCCTTAACTTTGTCAAACACTTCTGAAAATTAATTAAAAATATTTTATAGTGTGCGGTCATGCCACAGTGCTCCCATGGAGGTCAGAGGACAACTTTTGGGAGTTTCTTCCATCCACCTCCTGGGGTAAGGGACTCCAACTCAGGCTTGCCATAAAGCACCGCTACCCACTGACCCATCTCATCTCTTCTGTCCTTTGCCAACTATTCTATAAAGTTTCCATTTCAAAGTAAAGAGTTAATTTAAAAAAAAAAAAAAAAACTTTCACATGTATACCGGCAACCACTTTCAAAATCTTGTGTTGGTACAAGTGTAATTTTATTCTTTCACATTACCATAACCTTGTTAGCTACCTTCTACTTGAGGTGGTGTGTGTCTGTGTTTGTATATGTGTGTGTGTGTGGGGGGGTAGACAGACTGACAGATGGACAGTTCAGTTGAGTCGAAAGGCCACACTGGGAAAGAAATGAATTTACTTTTTCTTCCTCTGCTTCTTTCTCTGTTCCTCCCTGCCTTCCCCAGTGTGAGAAGAAGATAGGCCATTCGAGGTGTATTTCACATTCTTTCCGTGAATTCCTCACATTCCCCACGAAGTTCACGAATTACCTTTATTGAAGCAACCCCACAGGGCTCATCAGACCTGCGCTCAGCTGCCTCTGCAGACTGGAGAAGTCGCTCTGGGCAGCGCATGGCTGCGGGAGGGCGCTGCTCTCTGCTGTGAATAGCCTTGGCTGGGACCCCTCCACCTTCACCATCTCTCACCTGGATACTTCGGCCCTATCTTTGTAGGCAGTCGGCGCAGGCTGGAAACCCCTTACAGGCGATCTCGGTACCCAGAGGCTACTGGCTGCAAGCCTAGACCCCTGCTCCCAGCCACCCGCGACCGCTCACCTCCCACGGTGGACTTGTAGTGCTTGCTGAAGCTGTCCTGGGAGTAGCGCTGGACCAGAGACGTCTTGCCCACGGCGGCATCCCCGACCACCAGCACTTTAAACAGGTGATCTCGGCTGCCCATGGCTAGAGGTGGGGAGAGTTTTTTGTTTGTTTGTTTTCCCGGGAAGACGCTTATTTTAACCCCTTTGGCTCCCGGGTTCTCTTCCAGTTGAAGTCAGGCATCCCCACCCTCGGTTGGTTGAAGCTTCTCTGACTGGAAAGCAGAAAAGGAAACTTTTGCACTCGGCCTGTGTGCGCTTCCTCCCCGCGCGGCCGCAGCCTGGGTGGGGCGGGTACGAGCTCGACCCTTCGCACCTTCCTGTTAGGGACCTCCGAGCAGCTCGCCAGCATTGAACCGTGGCCAGCACCTTGCTTGGAGAGGTACGGATGACCTAGACCCTTCCTCCAGCCGCACACACAAAATTGGGGGTGTGCAGAGTCCTTGTCCGGTCCCTGTCCTGCCACTGGCGGCGCACTTCCCGTTTTCCGTCAAATGTCTTGTGAGCCCCGCTGCTCGGAATACTACATTTCCCAGTGTGCCTCTTGGTAACGCGACCAGATCAATGTGGCGACTTGTAGCGTGCACTCTTGGGAAATGTAGTTTCCTAGCTATCTTGAGCAAACTTACATAAAAGTTTTAAGGTTTTCAAACTTTAAAGAATTTAGAAATCTATTTAAAAACAATTCTAAAATCCGGCGTGGAAGCGCAGGCTTGTAATCCAGGCCTTGGGGAGATGGAAACGGAAGGATCATAAAATCCAAATTCATCCATCATCTTCTGCAACAAGTGTGTTCAAAGACCCCCAACCCCACCACTTCCTTTCCCCAGACTAAGACAAGAGGTTGGAAGCAACTTCGGGCCACTCTGAACTATGTAGACCATGATCTCTCGTGTCTAAAAGTCTCCCAGATGTTTTCTTAAAATCACATTTTAAAGATTTCTAGATAGCTTTTCTTAACCATATGTTAAAGGTTTTCTAACACGAAGATAAACTACCCCATTAATAAAAGTCCAAGTGAAGCCCATTTCCTGTTGTCTTAACTACAGAGTCAAATCTCGAGCCTTGTAAAGACGATCTCATATTTTCCATATGACCGACCACTAACAGGCACATTCAGGGACATTTGACCCAAAAAATCAACCTTTAAAAAAATCCATGTTAGCTGGGTGGTAGTGGTACACGCCTTTAATCCTAGCACTTGGGAGGCAGAAGCAGGCGGATATCTGAGTTCGAGGCCAGCCTGGTCTACAGAGTGAGTTCCAGGACAGGCAGGGCTACACAGAGAAACCCTGTCTCGAAAAAAAAAAAAAATGTCAAAAGTCACAACTCTTAATAACTAGCTATAGCAATAGCAATGCAGAATAAGCAAGAGACAGTTAGTTCCTCATTGACACTTCCACATTTCTTACACCAGTCACACATATCATTTGAGCACCAGGACATTTCCTTTTGTGACTGCTATTGTTTCTGAATACTCATAAAATGATTGGTAGATATTTTAAATTTTCTTACCTGTAAAATTTTCTGACCTGCCTGTCCTTTAGATAGGAATTGTGGCTAGTAGAATAAGCTTCACTTTTTTTTTTCTGCTATTTTTTGGTTTGAGAGAGGGTTTTCTGTAGCCTAAGTCCTACATATGACCTTAAACTTGTGGTTCTACTGTAACAACATCCAGTTTTGTAGTTTTGGGGATTAAATCCAGGTATGCTAGGCAAGTCCTCTACCAACGGAGCCATATCTTCAGCCCTCCACCTCCTCTTCCTCCTCCTCTTCTTTCTCTTTTCTTTTGACAGAGTCTCTGTAGCCAAGGCTGGCTTTGAGTTACAGATTCATTTGCTTCTGTGTCTGCTTCTATTCCCTCCACAGAAGTGCATGCACACCATACCCAACTTTGTGCGTGTGTGCACATATGTGTGCGTGTGTGCATGTGTGTGTGTGTGTGTGTGCACGTTGGGGTTGGTTTCTTCCACCATTCTCTCCCTTCCCCATCTCTTTTTAAAACTGAAAATTTAAAATTAGTAAGCAAAGTAATACCTTCCACTATAACATTTCCAAATATTTCTATCTCTCTATCTCTATCAATCAATCAATCTATCTATCAATCAATATTAAAGTTCTCTGTTCTAATCATGTTTACCAGTCCTTTCTCCTCCACTCACCTTTTTTTATTTTATTTTATTTTATTTTTTTGTTTTTTTGAGACAGGGTTTCTCTGTGTAGCCCTAGCTATCCTGGAACTCACTCTGTAGACCAGGCTGGCCTCGAACTCAGAAATCTCTGGTGATTACTTTTTAAATTTTCTTTTCAGGGATCTCCCATCCTATCCCTTTAAACATTTCCTAAGGATTGGTCTCTAGGTTAATTATTCTATAGTCTTTAGACTTCAAGTCATGGCTTCAAGTATATCTGTTTTCATTTTATTCTTTTTTTAAAAGATTTATTTATTTATTTTATGTATATGAGTACACTGTCGTTGTCTTCAGACACATTAGGTGAGGGTATCGGACCCAATTACAGATGTGTGGTTGCTGGGAATTGAACTCAGGACCTCTGGAATAGCAGTCAGTGTTCTTAACTGCTGAGCCATCTCTTCAGCCCACTTTATTTTTTCTTTATCTCCAAATAATTAATTATGTTCAGTATTGAGAAAGGAACCTCCACTTGGGCAGATCCACCACAGCCTTTCTTTTACATATCACTGCAAAAATCTCCTTTCCCATCTCTCCCACCATTAAGGGGAGGCCATTAGCCTCATTGTTCATGTAGAGTTCATATTTTGAGCATTATTAATTCTTTTTATATATATCCATTCATCTCAATCAGTCCTTTAAAAAAGTTAGTCACTATATCTTTATTCTTTTTTTGTTTTGTTTTGTTCTTCGAGACAGAGTTTCTCTGTGTAGCCCTGGCTGTTCTGGAACTCACTCTGTAGACCAGGCTGGCCTCGAACTCAGAAATCCTCCTGCCTCTGCCTCCCAAGTGCTGGGATTAAAGGCGTGCACCACCACTGCCCGGCCACATCTTTATTCTTAAAAATGTTTCTCCGTGTTGCCTCTGTGGATCTAAACCAACAACAGGGAATTGTTTCTGTTGTTGGTTGGTTAGCAGAACTAGATGTCAGGGCCCTATTGTTGAAGACATCACTGCTTTGATTGCAGTTCAGAGAGAAATCAAGCTGGAACTGAACTAGAAGCTTCGTCTCTGCCAGCAGGGGCTACACAGGCTGCTGGGGAAGGGGTGTCATTGATGGTGAACCCTGTATGTGTGCTACACTCAACTCCAAGCAAAATGTGTCCAGTGGTGCAGTAAAGGTATGACTATTCTGGGGGCAACCAGTTCCCTCTATTGTTATTTTTACTCATGTGTATGAGAGTCTGTTGCTTGCATGTTTGTGTACCACGTGTGTGCTGGTCTCCATGGAAGTCAGAAGAAGGCATCGGATCCCCCAGTAGTCACCATAACCAATGTTATAGATAGTTATGAGCCTTCACATGTTGAGGTGCTGCAAACTAAATCCTGGTCTTTTGGAAGGACAACCAATGTTCTTAAATGTTGAGTCATCTCTCCACCCATCTACCCTCAAAGTATTTTTAAATTGGATTTGAGGCCAGCTTCCCAACAGGGCATTCACATCTCTTACTGTAAACCTTGTCAAAAGCCTGTGGCTGGGAGACCTAAGACCTAGTGGGAAAACTACTATTATTGTTTTTGCTAACAATGGATAAGCTGTGCCTGCCAAACAGCCTTATAAATACTTATATTTATTTCCATCGATTAGTGCTTTCAGCATTGGTATGAGATGCTTCTTGTAGTGGGTGATGGTTCGTTGCAGAGATCCCAACCTAGACAAAGGGCTGAGAAGTGATGGGATACCCATATTATGCCATCCAAGGCCCAGGGAACACTGTAGAAGAGGTGGTAGAAAGAACGGAAGAACTAAAGGAAGAAGTAGGTGGGGCATTGTGTGATTCTGACTTCCAGCTGTTGTACTCATGAACACATGAATGGTAGCTGTGATCCTCTGCACAAGACCCGTTAAAATCAGTCCAGCGGGCCGTGGTGGTGCATGCCTTTAAGCCCAGCACTTGGGAGGCGGAGACAGGCGGATTTCTGAGTTTGAGGCCAGCCTGGTCTACAGAGTGAGTTCCAGGACAGCCAGGACTATAGAGAGAAACCCTGCCTGGAAAAAACAAACAAACAAACAAACACACAAAAAAAACAACTTCTGGGAGGGGGCTGGAAAGATAGCTCAGCGGTTAAGAGCACTGACTGCTCTTCCAAAGGTCCCGAGTTCAAATCCCAGCAACCACATGGTGGCTCACAACCATCTGTAATGAGATCTGATGCTCTCTTCTGGGGTGTCTGAAGACAGCTACATATAATTAATAAATCTTTAAAAAGAAAAAAAAAAAAGAAAAAGAAAAACCGCACTAAGATCAGTCCACCATGGAGCAGGAGCAACTCATGAAGTTTTTACATTCCCCTAGGAACTGGTAGTTAATGTTGTCAGGGAAGAGGCAATTTGTTTGTTTGAGACTGGGTTTCTCTAGGTAGCCCTGGCTGCCCTGGAAGCCTCTATGTAGACCACTCAGGCTTTGATCTCTGTTGGCTTCTACCTCTGGAGTGCTAGGATTAAAGGCTGCCACGCCCATCCACGGGCAAATTTTTTTTTCCAGTGTTGTAGCCACTGGTAAATTGCCTGTGCTCCTGTAACTAAGCTCATCCATGCTCCGGCAAGCAACCCTGATTCAACCCAATGTGGACACCACAAAAATGAAGAGTGAAAGTGGGGACCAGCACGAAAGAGGAACAGAGGCAGTGGGAATGAGAGGACAGCAAGGGACAGTAACTCGGAGTTATTATACCAAAATAATTGTATGTATGTATATGTGTATATGCGTGTATGTGTGTATCTGTGTATATATGTATATATGTACATACGTATGTATATGTGTATATGTGTGTACATATGTATGTGTGCATGTATACATGTTTGTATGTATGTGTATATATGTATATATGTATTTATGTGTGTATATGTGTATATGCATGTATGTGTGTATGTAAATGGTATAATAAGGGGTGGGGAGGTAGCTTGCTTGATAGAATAGAGTGCTTACCTAGCATTCATTAGGCCAGGGTTTAATTCCCAGCCACCATAAACCAGCTGTGGTGGTACATGCCTTTAATACCAGCATTTAGGACATAGTGGCAGGAGGATTCAAAGCTTAAGGTCATCTTTAAGGAGTTTGAGGCCAGGAAAAAAAAAAGAAACTGTCAGGCAAAGGAGATAAAGATGTACTATCATCCTAGTTAGCTTTGTCACCGTGTTCCAGCTTGGAGTCATCGGGGAGGAAGGCAGTGAGGACTTATCTAGATCAGATTGCTCTGCAGGCCCTGTCTGTGGAGGACTGTTTTGCTGATTGGTGTATCAAGACCCAGCCCAAGAACCACGTGGTTCCTGGGCAGATGCTTCTGGATGTTGTAAGGCTAGCTTAGCGTCAGCCTGGGTGAGTTATAAAGCAGTGTCTCTCCATAGTGTCTGTTGTCCTTCTGTCACTGGTAATGGCAAATGGAATAGGATGTAGTCCTGTTCCCGGCTTCTTGCCTTGATTGTGTGATGCAATAAGCCCTTTCCTCCCTTTTATCGCAGTGACAGGATACTCAAACAGCCGGCTCAAAATATGACAAAATTGATACGGTGATTCTTTCAATTAGGAATCGCTTTAGGAACCTGTGACTTCAGGAAGTGTCATTTGGTGCAGCTTTTCCTGTATGCATGTAAGCCAAAATTGTCTTCACAGAGGGTGTCCTTCATGAGTCAGGGCTACACAACACTGGTCACGAGGGTGGTCTGAGCCTCAATAAACACCCTCTGAAATACCTTACCTTTTCCTGGCCTCTCTCCCGTCCCTAAAGCACCTCCAGATGATAGCGCCTTTGCCTAGATCCCCACACATTCTATTGCCCCATTCCAGATGTGTATTACCTTTTGTCTAAAATGAATACCACCTCGCGCTCACATCAGTTCTTGCTTTGATTTTTGTTAATCATCCTTTATATAAACTGGCCTCCCAGACTGGGCCAGAGCTATCATTGGAAACTCTAGTGGCACAACTGGCTAACAGAACTTACATAGAGCTAGGGTCTGGAGAGCAGATGGGCCTCGCCCGCACTGGAGCACCCCAGTGACAGGTTCACTGCTCTCTATGACCTGAGGACTTGTTGTGCAGTCATTTGTTTATTTTCTCTTTAATTCATCCCAGGGAAACCTCTCTAAAACATTATTGTTTCTTCGTTGTCCACTGACCGCCTTTCCCAAACTGACCAACCATCCCAGAAGTATTCAAAGTTTTCTATGCACACGTTCCAACCTCTTACACGACTTACCAGCTTTAATCTTGCCTGATCTTAAGTGGGAATTGCCCTCCTCCCCCAAAATGAGGCCCTTTATATATATTTTTAATTTTTAAATTTTTTAATATTTTAAAAATTGTTGGATAGTGTCCTGTTATGTAGTCCTGCGTAAATTGGAATCCACAGCAACCGAATGCTTCAGCCTCCCTCCAAGTACTGAGATTGACTACCCAGCGGAAACTACTACAGAAGGCTCCTTTGTTCTTGTTGTTACCCCACTCCCTACCGCCGCCCCATCCCGCCCCTTCAGGGTCTCACTATCCGGGTCAGTCTGTTTGACTGAACCTGGTGCCTGCTGTATAAGAAGCAAGCACTCTAACACTCTGCCATACTCCCGGCTTCTAAAGCCCAGTTCCAGTGTTGACTTTGTATATCTACCTAGGAAGTTTCACCCACTGAAACATTCTTCATGTTTTCTCTACACAACTAAATCTTCCTACACATTGAAAGTCTCAAGTTTACTCCGGCAGTAGTAGTACAGGTCTTTAATCCCAGCACTAGGGAGGCAGAGGCAGGCAGATCTCTGAGTTCCAGGCAAGTCTGGTCTACAGAGCAAGTTCCAGGACAGCCCAGGGCCATGCGGAAAAACCCTGTCTTGAACCCCCTACCACCCACCCGCCAAAAGAAAGAGACTTTCAAACTTTAGCATGTTTAAGAATCCTCTAGAGTTTTTGGTAAAAAGGCCTCTGATTTTGTAAGTATCTGTGATTCTCAGACCAAGGTTTTTTGTTTTTTTTTTTTCCCACCCCTTGAGACAGGGTTTCTCTGTGTAGCCCTGGCTATCCTGGAACTCACTCTGTAGACCAGGCTGGCCTCGAACTCAGAAATCCATCTGCCTCTGCCTCCCAAGTGCTGGGATTAAAGGCATGTGCCATCACTGCCTGGCTTTCAGAGCAAGTTCTAAATTGAGGAAGCTGATGAGGGCCTGATTGAAGAATCAGCTCATCATAAATTATCCCTTGTTAGTGCAGCCAAGCTTTCAACTTATGTCTTCTTCCATTTTGTTGCCACTCTGTTTGACTTTGGTTACTTGACTATGTAACAACTGGGGTTTAGAAATGACATTAAGAGCACCCAGTAGCTGGTAGCTCTGCCGGAGGACCCAGGTTTGAAGTTTCAACACCTGCAGGGGGGCTCCAAACCATCTGGTGGTGCAACCCTCTGTAACTTCACAATGACTTCTCGGGCTGCTGTATGCAAGGTGGTGCGCTCATGTGCAGGCAAAACAGTCATACACATAGAAATAATAAAGTATTCATGAATATATATTTTTGAAATGATGTGACAGTTTATAATTATTTGACTTACAGGGAAGCAGCATCTTGTAAAGTTAAAGAGCTCTTCAGGGGCTTGTGTTCATCCCAGGGCATCTGGGAGAAGAACAATTGTAGATTCATAAATAATAAGGGTGTGTGTGTGGGTGTGGGGTCAAGTCTTAAGAGGGAAGATATACAAGCCTTCTGCTCCTCCAAGTAACAGGGTTTCTGTCAAAGGAGAAGTCATAGGCCAGGCCTGACAGCCCAGGCCTGTAATCTCAGCACTTTAGGAGGCAAAGGCAGGAGAATAAGAAGCCAAAAATTCAGGGCTAGAGAGATGGCTCCGTAGTTAAGAGCACAGCCCATGCGTGAAGAGGACCCAGGTTCGGTTCTCAGCACCCATCTGGCATGTGGCTACTGGGAATTGAACATAGGTCCCCTGAAAAAGCAGCCGGTGCTCTTAAGCACTGAGCTATCTCTCCAGACCCCAACCAATCATTAACATACCTTGGGCTAGCAGTTACTGCGTGGGACAGCTCAGGCATTTTGATGATTAATTTATGTTTTAATTAATAGATGAATTATTTTGTGTACGGGTACCTGCATGCATGTGCAGGTGAGAGTGTGTCATGGGATATGGTGGTCAGAGGTCAAGCCTGGGGAGTCAGTTGTCTCCTCCAGCTGTGTGAGTTTAGGGGATCAAATGCGGGTCATGAAGCTTGAGTCACAAGCATTTTTACCCATTGACCCATTTCACTGGCTCAGTTAGTTTCTCCCTTTGTTCTTGCCATTCTGTTTTGGCCACTTAATTATTTGATGTGCAGCTAGCTAGAGTGTTGTGCGACATAACATCTCATGTCACAGCCCCTGTTGGCTTGAACTGTTTATACAAAATAAATAATTATACATATATGAAATATAACTATATATTGCATAAGTATATATTTATATATAATGTATTCATACATTATATAATATAAATATATTCTATATACACATTATATAATATAATATAGTATATATGTATACATATATATGTATATATATACACATATAACATGTAAGGTGCCCCAACAAATGGCCCAGCAACCTAGATGCAAAGGATAGAGCCAGACAACGGGGAGGCTGTGAGTCTTCTGCAGGCATATAGCTCTCCTAATAATGTTTGTTTTTTTTTTTGCAGCACTAAGGATTAAGCCCAAAGTTCCCTGCATAGGAAATAAATAAAATTTTACAATCAGTCAATCAATCAATCGATAGATTAAACCTGTTCCTCTGCCTCCTAAGCTCTGGTACTAGGATTTGGTTGGACTGAGAAATGCCTAGACAATCAGTGAAGCACATGCCTGGTGTGTCTGTGAGGGGGTTTTCGGAAAGGAGTGAGGGGAAGAGGGGTCATGATGTATGTGAGACTCATCATCCCTCAGGAAGAGGCCGGGAGAGAACAAAGAGGAAAGAGTGAGGAGTCTGCTGGCGCACGCTGCTTTTTAAAACAAATGTTTAATTTACCAAACGACTAGATACTGAGGTGAAAGCCTGGCAGCTCAGAGAGGCAGAGAAAGCACCCAGCTGACCTTTCTACTCCACAGACTTCCCAGAAAGAAAAGGCTCCTCCTCCAGGCTGCCTTAAATTCCCTTCAACTTGCCAGGGCGGTGGTGGCGCAAGCCTTTAATCCTAGCACTTGGGAGGCAGAGGCAGGCAGATTTCTGAGTTGGAGGCCAGCCTGGTCTACAGAGTGAGTTCCAGGACAGCCAGGGCTACGCAGAGAAACCCTGACTCGAAAAACCAAAGGAAAAAAGAATTCCCTTCAACTCAAAGCCTCTCCTTTCTCATTCATGGATTTCTTAGGTCCACGCCCTGTCAACTGGTTGCTTGCTCTATCTCTGGACATATGGTTGACTTTATTTAACCCTATTCATAGAAAGCTCTTGGGTTAAATGTGTGTGCTAGGGCTGGGCCACACCACAACAGGTTTTTTGTTTTTTTTTTTTTTTCCAGTTCACAATCTTGGGGTTCACAATGTGATCAAACACATGCATCTGGTCTCTGCTTGCTGGTCTCCAGGGTTGCTCTGCACCTCAATATCCCTGCCTCTACCATGCATTGAAACTGTGAGTCGAACTAAGTCTCTCCTCTTTCGATTTGCCAATGTCATACATTTTATCACAGCACAGGAGTCTGACTAATAGAGACATACACTGTTTCTGGCACTACAGAAATTGTAGCAACCCCCCACCCCAACCTTGGTTTTTAGACAAACTTGTAGCTTTGGCTGTCCTGGAGATCACTGCTTAGGCTGGCCTCAGACTTAACAGAGATTCACTTGCCTCTGCTTTTTGCTGGATTTAAAGGTATATGCCACCATTCCTGGCTTTCCTTCTTTCTAAATAACATTGCTTTTCTTTCTCAAGAGTAAGCCAGCAGCCTGGGCTATGAAGCCAAATTCTGTCTCCAAAAACAAACCAGACTAGTCCAGTCGTCTCAATAGAAAGTCTCACATTTGGGATTGTGCAATTGTTTCCTCAAGATTAATAAAACCGGAAAACCATTTTTGGCAAGTGTCTTACTCAGAGGATGTGGTATGCATTCTAGTTGCTACTGCCTGGCAACTATTGGTGATGCCTACAGTATGCACTCAACCAACACTTGCCAAAGAAATGACCTTGTACCAGACAGACAATTGCCTGAGAGCATAGGAGTTTGACTTCAAATATCCAGACCTTGGAGAGCCACCACTGTCCTAGAAACAGAGAAGAAAAATGCTTTGGAACTTGTAAGGTGACCCAACAAATGGCCCAACAGACCCCCTGAGATGACTGTGGGTTTTCTGCAAAAAACAAAACAAACAAAAAACAAAAAACAAAAAACAAAAAAGCCTAGGATCTACTGATCATGTTTTTTGTTTTATTGCCAAAGAACAAACCCAGGGTTTCCTGCAAGAGATTCAAGCACTCTACTGACTGAAGCTACATCCTCAGTTCCAATCATGGTGTTTTAGTGATTGCTTTTGAGAAGACTGCTTGGTGAAATGCCTGTGACCCAGCCAAGCCGTCACCCTGAGGCTCCATAACAAAGGTACGTAGGCAGATCCCTGAGAGAGAGGCTGTGGCGCTTAAGGGCTAGCTGCCTACCACTCTTCTGCCAGTTTGTGCCCAAATCTAGGGCAAGTTTTGAGCCTGGGTGTAGCTGGGAATCATTAAAAATGTTTTTACCACACTTGTTGATGGATTGCCTCATTCATTAAATATCCACCCTTTTGTTCCAAATAAGAACTAGAGAAGAGAGAGAGAGAGAGAG
>NW_022196891.1:28291726-28295009 GCF_008632895.1 Mastomys coucha | reverse complement strand
GGAAGAAGGGAACAGAAGCTAGAGAATAATTGAGGTTTCAAAACTGAGCCCCTGGCCGCAGCTGCCAGCAAGGATTTGGGAAAGTGGCATCTGTCAAAAGTTGGGAGAGTTCAGGTCTAGCTTCTGCTGTCTGTCCTTTTCATGAACCCATTTGCTCAGAAGTGAGGAAGCAGAGATCGTCCTTCCTGTGGGCCATTCACAGCTGTTCACTGAAATCCCCTGCCCAGGAGTTTGGAAATACCAAAGGGCTATATGGGTTATAAACATAGCTAAAGAAGGTGTTGATCTGAAGGGAAGCTGTTTAGCATGGGCGACAAGAGAGAAGCCTCTGCAGGAATCCTGGCCACACAACTTAGGGCTTCATTCTTCCTGCAGTATCTGGGTCCCTATTGCACCAACTACCACAGACCGCTGCGCTTGAACTCTGAAGTACTGGAACTGAGCTCTCTGTTAGATTTCCCGGGTACCTCCTCATTAGCCGCTTGCCTATATTTCTAGAGAATGATTGTGCCTATCAGGCTAACATATCTGTCCTGCTTACAGACCACTAGCATCTAGCCTCGTACATACCTCTATGACTTTACCAGTCTGAGTCAAACTCCCCATATGCAATGATTTCTAGGTGGGGCTGGGTTCCTGAGTTTTGGAAGATGAGGCTGGGCTCAAGGCCCTGATGAATTTAACCAGTGAGAATCTCTGTGCAGCTGGTTGGAACCCTGGGCTCCACTTCTGCTGTCCTCCTGTCTACGTCTTCATATTTTGGATATTTCTTTCTTCTCTCTTTGCTGGTAAGTATTCAACCAATTTAACCCGTGTCGTATCATCACGAAAGGAAGAGCTTCTGTTTTGGGAATTTTCTGTCTGACTAATCATCCCACGAGGAGGCATTGCTGTTCAGTTTTGAGGGTTTACACAACTAATTATGATCGGAAGCTGGGATCCGAGACTTTATCTGTCTAGCTCTGAATATTAGTATTTGAAACACTAGATAGTGACTGGGCGTGGTGGTGCAGGCCTTTATTCTCAGTACTCGGGAGGCAGAGGCAGGTGGATCTTTGTGAGCTCGAAGCCTGGTTTATAGAGTAAGTTTCAGGACAGCCAGGTCTGTTAAACAGAGAAACTCTGTCTTGAAACAAACAAACAAATAAACAAACAAACAACAAGCCATTAAGTTATGTATGTGGGTTAGGGAGATTTCTCAGGGGAAAGTATCTTCCACCTGTTCTCTGTGAGTTTCCTTATTCTGAAAGTGGGCAGGAAAACTCTTATTTCTGAAGTTAAAAGAACAAGGGAATGATCTGACAGGGAAGGCAGCCTGGCAGTTGTTATAGGATATTTGATTATTGTTCATAGGAAACCTTATTGTCAGCAAAACATGAAAACCTAGAAAGATACTGTGTTTGTCAGATGCAGCTAGGTGCGTCCTGTAAAGACGAAGTCTGGGTATGCCTCTAAAAGCCTTCATAGATAAGAATGTTAAAGAATGGAAAGGCAGAGGTGGCGCACGCCTTTAATCCCAGCACTTGGGAGGCAGAGGCAGGTGGATTTCTGAGTACAAGGCCAGCCTGGTCTACAGAGTGAGTTCCATGACAGCCAGGGCTACACAGAGAAACCCTGTCTCAAAAAACAAACAAACAAATAAACAAAACAAAACAAAAACAAATCAAAATGCAAAAAGAATGGAAAGGTTCTGCTTATTTTAAGGCAAATTGTTTGGGAGAGGTCTCATGGTCTGTTCTATGACCCCAGGCAAAGTCAGCTGGATGGCCTTGTGTTGCTTTCACTGTGCCAGTGAAATGGTTTAGGCCCCCACTGAGTTAGCTTGTAGCTCTGCCGTCTTAATGGTGAAGTGGCTCAGCCTGCCAGTGGTGTAGGGGACGACAGAGAGACTTTGATAGCGATTGGACCTTTGAGAGCTCTGCACTGGCTTGAGTTTTGGATGCGCACTCTTTCTCTTTTGGCTTGGAAGAGTTTCTTGGAAGAAACTCCGGGTAAGAAGAGATAGGGATTTTTCTCTTTGGGCTTGTAAGAGCCACAGAGAACCAACTGGTAGGACACAGGTGAAACAGGATTCTAGGAAAGAGAGCTAAGGAGCCCTCTGGGTTTGGAGGAGCTCAAGAGAAAGGTAGCATGGTAGAATGACCCACATAGGCAGAGATTTCTAGCAGTTCAATTGTAGAATCAGGCTTGTAAATAGATATTTTGCATATAGTTAGGAAAATAATGTTATTGACTGAACTAGCAGGTTTTTTATATTAGCTCTCACCTCAGGTGTCATTTATTGGTATAAACATTAGATACATTTAAAAAGATCAACTATTATAGGCGGTCGTGTCTAGTTGGAAGTAGAGCTTTGGGTAAGCCTGAGTCATCTAGAGAATTCCAGCTGCTGTCTTTCACCTTGATAGAGGGAAAAGATAACCAAATGCTAAGCCAATGAGAAATAGAGAAGGCAGAGGCATGAATGGGCACACTGTGGGCCCTGTCTTTTACAGCATAGGAAGCGCAGGGACTGAATGGTGATATTCTTGCCTTGGGAGTAGGTCTCCAAGAGTCCTTGGGGCAATGGTTGGTACCCTCTATTTTTCTGAATCTGTTTGTCTGAATCTGCCTTCCAAATCCTGAGATTGTAGGCATGTGCCACTGTATCTAGTTGACTTTGTTTGTTGAGAGTCTGATGTAGCCCCAGCTGGCTTCAGACTCGCTGAGGATGACTTCGAATCTGGATATTCCTGCCTATACTTCCAAGGGCTGGGATGGCGGGTATGTGCAACTGTGTGTTCTTATGCAGTGCCAGGAATCAAACCCAGGGCCTCGGGCATGCTACATAAGCACTCTACCAATTGAGCAAGCACATCCCCAGCCCTATTTATTTATTAAAAGATTTAATTATTTATTATACATAAGTCCACTGTAGCTGTCTTCAGACAACCCAGAAGATGGGGTCAGATCTCATTACAGATGGTTGTGAGCCACCATGTGGTTGCTGGGATTTGAACTCAGAACCTTCAGAAGAACAGTCAGTGCTCTTTTAACCTCTGAGCCATCTCACCAGCCCACAGTCAGTGCTCTTAACCGCTGACCCTGCCCCAACTTCTAACTTTTTAAGAATGACATCAATGGCTGGGCGGTGGTGGCGCACGCCTTTAAACCCAGCACTTGGGAGGCAGAGACAGGCGGGTTTCTGAGTTCAAGGCCAGCCTGGTCTACAGAGTGAGTGAGTTCCAGGACAGCCAGAGCTATATAGAGAAACCCTGTCTTGAAAAACCAAAAAAAAAAAAAA
>NW_022196891.1:28278072-28291686 GCF_008632895.1 Mastomys coucha | reverse complement strand
AAAAAAAAAAAAAAAAAAAAAAAAGAATGACATCAATGGCTAGACTGTGTTGGTCGTACATATGGAACAACATGTGAATATAATCATAAAGTCTTTCAAATTATGTTTAAAAGTAATTTTCTTGATCAAGCTGTCCTTACTTTTCTGTAGCTTCAGGTTTATTTTTAGTCTCTTTTAATCTTAGAAGTCAGACATTTCCAGGGTAGTGAAATTAAAGCATTTTATGTTTAGATAATATGAAATGCAGGGCGGTGCACCCAAAGTGCTGAGTTTTAGCTGAAGGGGATGACCAGTCAGTCTCAGGACTGCATTTAGAAGATAGTCACCAGACTGCTTGGCTGCCTGCAGGATTGGAAACGTTGTCTGTAATTATGTTTCAAAAATATCATCAGAGAGAGGATGTGCCTAGCAGGTGTGGTCTTTAAGTATCCATCGGGAAACACTGTCTATTCCAAGAATCTGCTGGGATCTGCACCAAACCTGACCCCACAGCACACAGTATTAGGTGATAAGAATTGCTGCTGAGTGCTCTCCAGTCTTAGAAATTATCCTTTACCAGCCTCGACAGGACTTGCTATTTGAAGTAGCTGTATATTTTGGGCCGTCTCTCCCCCTTCCTCCCTTCTTCCCCCCCACCCCCCCAGTGCATTTTATATTTGGTTGGTTTTGAGATGATGTCTCACTATGTGGCCATGGCTGGTATGGAACTTACTATGCAGACCAGGCTGGCTTTGAACTTGGTCAATCCTCTGGCCTCTGCTTCATGAGGGTTGGGATACAGGTAGGTATGTGGCATCACTTCTGGCCTGAGAGAAGCTGTGTTAAGAAGGCTACTTGGGGTTAATAACTAATATTTTGCAGCTAACTTGTTGTCTGAGCAAAACTGAGCTAGCTGGTAACACACAAACATTTTAATAATTCCTGCAATGTTTTATGTTTATTATAAAGGGGTGCCTCGGCCAGCAGCTTCATCTGTCTCCAGACACAGTAGGAAGCTCTGGACTGGGAGAAACTTGGCTTGAGAAACTGTAGTTGGGCCAGATATTTAATCTCTCTTATTCTGTTTCTGTCTTGTAAAATAGTGATAATATCTACTCATAGCTACTAGAAATATTAACATTGTAAATAAGCTTACTAATTTAACAGTATACTGTGTGGCACAGCGTGGTGCATGGTAAAAAAAAAAAAAACATGTAAATCATTGACAAGTAAATATTGTCTTCTCATTGACCCTTAACAGCCTGACTAACATGGGTACTTTGAAGAGTTAGTTCTAGAGCCCAGGGCAGGTAGAGGCTGATTCAGCACAAGATTTATGCTGTAGACTGTCTGTGTGGTACCTTGCTGTGTGGGACCCTGTCCTTTATAGGTGGTGGTTCTCTGCCAAAGGCTTGAATAACTCAGGTGAGGTTATTCTCTGACTTTGCCTTTCCATATCTGCCTCATCACATATCTGTGTCCAGTTGGGTTTTAGCCCAGTTGTTAAGAGTGTTGGTGTAGCACCTATGAAATCCTGGGTTTAATCTACAGCACTGCATAAACTGGACACGGTGGCGCATGCCTGGAAACCCAGAGGCAAGACTATCAGAAGTTCCAGGTCATCGTTGGACCCATGGCCAATTCAAGGTCAGGCTGAACTAAGTGAGACCCTGTCTCAAAACAAAATGAAACAAAACCAAAACAGAAACTGTCCCTGTCTGCCCTGTAATATGCCCTTCACAGGCTGTGAGTTCAGCTTCTAGGGCTTCTAGAACCTTTTTCAGTTCTCTGAAATATCAGCCTGACTTTATACTCCTTACTCCTCTGTAAAATGGTTTTCCCTTTCCTCTCCTCCATGCTAGTCTATGACCTCATTGTCCCTGAGGGAGGCTGGCTTCCATGAACCCCATGGCTTGATGAGGCCTTTCTCGGCTTCCCCTGTGGTATCTGGACCCTGCTCATCATAGGCCTTCATTGTTCCCACTGATATGGTTGAGAAAGGGAATGTCTATCTTAAAGGCCTATGTATTAGACTTGGCCCTCAGCTGGGCACTACTGGAAAGTACTGGAAATTTAACAGGTGCAGCCCAAGAGGTTGCTTTAGATCATGGAGGGTATGCCTGGTCGTGGGCCGTGTGGAACAGAATTCCCCTTGTCTACTTACTGGCTGCCACGAGGTATGGTCTGCCCTACCCTGGGTTCCTTGCCAGCATCTACACCATAAGTGAGAAACAGTGAGGCCTATTAACCGAGGACTAAAATCTTCCCTTAAAAACAAAATTATTTTTTTTAAGTGTGTGTATGTGTGCGTGTGCAAAAGTGTGTCCATGCATGTGCACCTCCCCTGTCTGTGTAGGTGTCCATGGAGGCTAGAAGAGAGCATCAGGTTGGAAGCTGCCTGATGTGGGTTGCTGAGAGCCACACTATTATCCTCTACAAGAGCCGCAAAGCAAAGCACTCGTACTCTTAAACCCCTGAGCCATGTCTCCAGTCTACTTCCCTTTTGATAAGTTATTTCAGGGGTTTTGTTACAGCAATGGAAGGTTGAATAACATAATCCACTTTTAATATTTCATAGCACTTCTGGGCTTAGTATGTACCAGGAACAGAATTGTATGTATGTATGTATGTGTGTATGTATGTATGTATGTATGTATATATCATTGAAGTCTCATCTTACACTTATTCTATAAACAGGTTAGGAAACCTAAGTCAAGAAAAGGGCCAATGATTCATGGAAGGTCATATAAAATCCAAGTACAAGTACAATTCCTTTGCAACCAGTTACATGGTAAATACTCAAGGTGAAAGCATTTCTACATGGATTCAACTCAACTATAAACCTCTGCAAGGAAGGAATTCTAATCCATAGATGCTGGCATCGCCTGCACAGTGAATGCACGGGGGTCGGGTGGGGGGCGGCAGAGAGCACAATCTAATATCCTTGAACACAAGGACTCTGCACTCAACCTCTGACATCCTCCCCATAGCATCATGGCTTATTTCTGAATAGATGTGTGGTTTCTAATATATTCTAAGAGGGTTCCTTGCTTGTGACACATTGGCCCTTCCCCACTTCTGAGGTAGGAACAGCGTCCAAGGAAATGGCTGCGGCTGCTTTTTGATGAGACACACAGGGACACAAGCCATTGAAATAAACTTCCATTTTATTTTACCAAATATAATTTATCAGTTAAGTCGACATTTGTCAATTCAGTTATAGTTAACTATAAATAATTCTCTTAAGACACAGTTCTGTAACTTTTGAAGGATATGAAAGTAAACCAATTTTGTTTCTTCCAGTCAGGCCAAAGGTACATGCAATAGGTGCAACCGATGGGGAGAAATGAATCTTTTCAAGTCACTCTCCTCCCATCACTCCAAGCCCCTCCACTCACACACACTGAGCCTGGGTGCGCCTACCTTTCTGTTTGCTAGGCAAAGGAAGAAGGATGCTTCCAGCCTCCGGACAACCTGATCCAACTCCAGATGTCAGGGTAGGGCAAGTGGCTGGGGACCCTGGGGTCACAGTCTTAGGGTATGATGCCTGTACAAGAGTCTTGAGGTGGAGTTAGGCCAGAGGGAAGAGCAGAAACAAGCCCAGTTCCATATTGGTCTGCTTGACACAACCCCAACTAGACAGTCTCTATGAATCCGTCCAATTCTAAAGTTCCGATTTCAGGTGATGTCAGGCGCTGGGGGTCGGGGGGGACGAGGCTAAGAAGAGTCTCTAAGTCTAGGCACAGTATTGGTAGACACAGGGCACTGCTTAACTCTTCCCTTGGAGGCTGATCCTTTTGGCTACACAGGGGGAGGAGTTTATGAGCTCCTAACAAACAGGCCAGAAAAACAGCCCGCGTCCCTGTTAGTTTGAAGAGTTTGGGGCACGTGTAGGGAAGGGGCTCTGGTTTTCTTCTAACCATGGACAAGGCAGATACTGAGGCAGCCTATTGCTATCCAGCTTGCTAATTCCAAGCCCTCTTCTGAGATGCAGAAGATGCAGTGAGATGTGGAGAGAGGAGAGCAGCACGGGGGGAGGGTATTTGAGGACATGATATTGCTTGAGCAAAGGGGCTGGCAACACTGCAGAGTTAGGGCTAAAGAGGGAACTTTTACTGTCAGGTTGAAGGGGGCACAATGGCCTCTGTAACCTAGGGAATGAGGTGAGTTAGAGCTGTGATCCCCCTTAGCACTGGTGGGTCAATGCCTGGCACTGGACCTAACACAGTAGATACCCCACAATGACTGCTCAATGCAGAATTATTGCAGGCCAGTGCTGTGGAAAGGCTCATCTGGGGGAGGCTGAGATTTGCTGAATGGGTGAATGGTTGATGCATCATGTCTGTGGGCAGAAGCCGAGAGAAAGGCCAAAGGAGCCCTGGTGTGATAGAATGAGGGTGTTTAAGAAGTGACAGAGGCCAAGACTGGCCACGTGGTTGTGTCATGAGAGACAGCAGTGAGGCAAACCCCAGGTTGCATCAATCTCCAGGTCATTTGCCACATTCCCTTGTCCTGTCCCCAGTCTTAGAAGCCCATCTGGCAAGCTGCGCAGAGATGGAGTGTGTGGAGAGAATTAACAGAGGAGGCTTGACCTCGGTTCTTTAGACTCAGGGCGGGGGTGGGGGGCGACGTGGATCTTTGGAAACCTCTGGATGATGTGGATCCGGGAAGAGCCCAGGCCACCACGCACTCAGCTGGAAAGCAATCAGGCAGTTGGGCAAGGCACATGTGTGCAGATGGAACCCTCAGTTCACCTGACTCTGCGGGCAGGCTGGCCTGGAGCCAGGCTGTGTTTATGAGAAGCTGCAGCAACTCTCTCCTGCACAGTGCTGTGAAGTTGGTCCACTTCTATAAAAGTACGTGCACGTGTGGGAGTGTTAATTAACCCTCCTCCCTCTGTTCAGCCTAACCCAAAACAACCCAGAGCCCACTTAAGAGTTTCTCATTAGGGCCGAGGCTGAGGTTGCTAAAGCTAATGCAAAGGGTCCCCCGGATTCTAGACAGGATGCCAAGGTCCCAATCTACCTCCTCTGGAGGCACCCACCGTGGAATTGCACTTGGTGATTGTCTCAAAAGTCTACTTTTACTGCGTTATGTCAGCCCATCTGTCCGTCCCGAATTCTTTCTATCCAAACTTGGCTCATTGTATAAAAATTCCCATTGAAAATAATGAGAATTTGGTATCAAAGTGAAATCCCAGAAAGACATGGGGGTATAGTGTAGGGTGGGGTAGGGAAACAAAAGGAAAATAAAAATCCAAATAGAAAGTGCAGAGGGGTGGGGGGAAGGTTGAGTGGCTAAGCTAGTCCCCCACGTCTGTGTCTCTGTCCCCAATGAGCCAGAGGACATGGAAGCTGAGTGCCAGGAGTCCGGTGCCAAGCAGGTCCCCCAAAGCAGTCAAGTATGGGATGGAGAAGTTGTCGGGGTCCAGGCCCCGGCCCCACATCCAGTGCACCATCCAGTCTGCGATATATAGGAGAATCAGCACCTGGGGAGACAGAAGGGTTCTGCCTGTAGCCACCCGCTTTCTGCAGGGGGAGCCAGAGGCCACAAGACTGGATCTGTTCAGTGGATCACAAGGCTTGGCTGGTCACAACCTTTTTTACCAGGACAGCTCACAGCAAGCCAGGGGCTTTCTAAACTAAATCCTGCCCTTACAGGAAGGCTGCTCTTGCCTCAATTCTGGGTCAGATCATTCTTCAGTTACTGCGATTCCTGCCATGTTGGCCTCTCCAGGAGGCTGGTAGGGGCTGGCAGGTAGAGCCAGTTTCTCTTACAAAGCCCTGGGTAACAGCTGATTATACAAGCTGCTTTCTTTCTCTTCATCCTCCCCACCATGCTGTTTATTTGAACATTCATCTGTAAAGTAGGTTTATGAGCAAGTCAGCTAAATATGTCAGTTATAATGCCTGACGGTTCAAAAATACATTTTGGATTATCTATTGCATCGATTTCTTTGCTCCTTCCCTTATGTTCTATAACTATAGATGGCTGAGAATAACTGAGATCAGAATATGGTTACTGGGCCCAGGACGAGGAAGTACTATCTATCGCCTGCAATTGAGAGTGGGTCACAAAGGTACAACCTCAGGCCTAATGCTGGGCCTTGTGATTAGGACTCTGCATTTTAGTAAGAATTACATGTGCTTTGCAATGGGAGCAGCACTTCATCTAGGACATTAATACCGGATTTAGGGGTGCCCCACATTACCATGTCTACATGATGACCGTGTCTACATGAGAATGAGATGCTCTTTAACCATTAGGCTGACACAGTCATCTAGCAGGGTTTGTTCTTGACTGTGCTTTGTCAAGACTGGGGTATGAAAATTCTGCCTTAAGGGACTCAGGGGTAGGAGCCAGTGCCGTTCCTTATTTTTAGGTAAACTTGGTGGTTTTGGCCTCTCTGTAAGGAAGCCAGGGATGACGATTCTAGAACCTTTCACACCCGCCCCTGTTCTCTGCACACAGCTACCTTGTATTCCCACGGCCCTGGCCCTGGGTGCCATCCAGCCTCCCTGGAACTTCATAGCCTTTCTGAAAGCTGCAGCAGAGTGTGGCTGGGGCCCCTTTAGCCTATGTACTAGGGTGGAAATGACGACAGCTGTCTTCATGTTTCAGCCTCCTGAGTGGCACTAGGACACGCACTGGGACAGGCGGCAAAAGGGACCTGGCAGAACTTTACTGGGAGCAACTGTTACCACGATGCCTCTCCACAGACTTAGAGAAGGAAGCACAGCTAAAACTGACCACAGGGTCATGACCCCCCCCCCCCCATCCCATGATGGGCAATGGGATGGTGGTGTGGCTTTCCACGCAGGGGAAGGGATCAACTGGGACGCCATGCCACACAGAAGACCCTTGGCTTGCTTATTCATGCTCCTTTCCCAAGGGGTGCACCTGACTGACTACACCTGCAAGGGAGCGCGATGAACTGGATAACGAGACAGATGGGAAACAGCATACAGTTGCTTCTCAGTCCAGCGCTCACCAAGATTCCCAACCGACAACTTTTCTAAGCACTCAGTTGGGGGTTTGGAAGAACAATTGCTTATGGCTAGATGAATAATGCCACGGGGATGCCACAGCATTTCAGATAGGCAAGGCTGGATGCCTCTTGAAGATGGATTTGTCTTGTACAATGGTTCCGATGCTTGTTCTAGCCATGAAAACCCTTGTTCTAAAGGGAGCCCAGCAGAGGACAGGGTATAGGGGGTTCAGGTTCGCCTGCTGGGCACCCTCTCTGGTCTACTTTCACTTTGAAAGTGGGCCACTGAGGCTGAGAAGGGGCATGGCCAGGCTGAAGTCACAGGATGGCAGTAATTCTTCCAGAGCCGGTGTCTATTCTCCTAAGTCCTTGCCAGAGAGAAAGTGGCAAGAGACCAGGTCCAAACCTAGGGGGGTCTTACTCCATGTGGCCCCTGGGCTGTCCCCTGCTTCTGCTAGGTCATACCTGGAGCAGTGCAGCTGTCATGTAGAAGATGATGAAGATGAGGGTGAGAGTGGTGTGCCCGCCCTGCATACAGCTGATGGTGTAGAGGAACACCAGGTGTCCTGGGACCACGAGGAGGAAGAGGACCCGGGCCGAGCGTGAATTCACGTCTGAAAGAGGAGAGAGGAAGACTGGAGGAGAAGCATTGGCCCCAGGAGGTCAATTCTAGGTCAGCTCACAGCTATCTCTCTAGGGTGTTTCGGGAAAAAACAATGTCACGCCTGGGCGTCACTCTTCAGAATAGCAGGCACAGCCCAGCAGAGGAGAACCTTGAACCTGGGCCCCAGGTGGTTCTCGAGTGAGGTTCCCAGCTGCCCTCCCCCTCCCTCTAAGGCAGGAGGCAGGAATGGATGTGGGAGGGTGAGATGCTATGATTACCAGGGCTGAAGAAGGTGGTGCATGGACTGGGGCAGCGGCGAGGAGTTGGCTCAGAGTTCTCCCCTGGCATGCCGTTCATGTGGAGGAAGGTGGAGATGCGGCTGGCCTGCACAGCCACCAGATTGCCCCCGACCCCTGCAGAGAAGACACACAGGACTCAGACGGGACAGGCTGGGAGGAAACACCTCGTTCTTTGTCCCGTATCTGTAGAGGCCCTGTCTTCTACCGTCACTAGGGGCTGTGCAGACATCACTCTACCCTCTGGTGCCAAGTCAACATGACAGAAGACGACAAATACTTCTCGGCTTCTGAGGGACCCTCAAGGCTTTCGGCTTCCCTTACATGCAGGTGGAGTAGTCCCACGTACCCCTGAAGTGGCTCTCGGGTTGGCAGGGATACGGCCTGACAGCTGTGTGTGTGTGTGTATGTGTGTGTGTGTGTGTGTGCACGCGCGCAGCATGGACCCCCACCTACTACTCAGCAGGCTCCAAGGCTCTCCTTGCCTTCGCTTCTCCGGAGCTGGCCCTCACACACTCACCCAATAACCAGCTTTCAGTATCTAGAGTGACCTCCAATCTGGCACTGCCCCGCAAACCACCCGTTACTGTTTGTCTTTACTGTTGGTCACCCCCGCAACCTCGCCTCTGCACCCCTCAGCTTTGCCCTGAGCCCTGATAGGTGAACTGCTTTAGGCCTCACACCCATCTCTCTTGCTGGATGCTTCTGTTTAGACTTGCGCACTGGAAGGCCCCAGCAGGTAAACAAGGAGAGGTGTTTAGTGGTTTTTTAATTTTTCCTTCTGGATCCTTTTATGCTTTTTCGGCAGGAGCTTATTCTTGTAGGGAGCAAGGGTGAAATTCTAACTGGGCTCCCACAAGACAATTTCTGGTTTCCCTTGGCCCTTCAGGGCTGGAGGCTTTCATGTTGCTAATTTCTGGGTTTCTCACAGTCCCCTGCTGGTCCTTTTGCCCCATCTCTATCTTTATTATATTAGGTCTTCTCTCTGAGCTAGATTCTCTGTCTGGCTTGCTGGAGCCCTGAGTGACAGAGAAGCCAACTCCCCTTTTGTACCCCCAGCAGCTGATGCTAAGGCCTCACCATTAATGACAGGTGTGAAGACAGCCATTCCTGCAAAGTTGGGGTCCGAGACAGTCTTGTCCAGGATGAGGCCTCCCACACTATAGAGACACGAAAACAAAACGACATAAAAACCACTGAAGGTTCTGCTCCCGTCTCTGGGACGAGAGGCATTGGCCTAGTTAACCTTGGGGGCAAGGGTAGCAAAGTGGCTTCCAGGAGTCTCCTTTCGGTACTCAGTTCTCGTGCACGCAACAGTTGTTGCTCATAATCTCCTGACTTGGCACAGTGACTCTGGTTAAGGGTGAGCACAGCTGCCTTCCCATGAGGATCCCTGTCGCCTGCCTGCTCGGCACTGATTTCCTCCATGGTGACCGCCCTGGCCTCTCCCTGAGGGGAACCAGCTTTCTCGAACCCAGTCACTGGGCTTCAACTGTGGCTAAGCCCAGGCCGTCCAACCAGACAGCTGCATTTCCAAGAGCGAGCGACTGATTCAAGGACAGGACTGTGACCAATTGAAGAGGAAGCAGTGACACTCTATACTGGGTCTTTGTGCACTGCTGGAGGAAAGCGTCTCTGTCCTCTTGATGGAGCTGGGAGGAGTCAGAAGTCTGCTGACCCCCACAGAGAAGGCAGAGTGATAGAGAGTTCCAGGGTCCAGACATACTGCGTGTGTCCCAGAATGCAGCTGCTTTATAGTTCCCAAGGTCAGTAAGTTCTGCTTTGGAATACAACCTAGCAGGGATAGTTCCTGTCACTTGTAGTAGGGCACATGGCTGACACCACTGATGCCTTTCCAGTCTGTGCTCCATTTCTCTCCTTTAGGGGTTCAGATGGGGGGGTCTATGCTAAGGTGGGAGTGGTACAGGGGATGAGGACCCAGGGCCCCAGCCTACCTGCTGATGGCCATAGCAATGATGACAGGCTCCCAGCCTGAATACAACACCTCCCTTGTGGCTGGGCTTCTTCGGGCCAGCACCACCCAGACAGGCAGCAGGGCCACAAAGAAGGCACACACCAGGGGATAGATGTATCGCCAGTGCTCTGTGTGGGCAGAGACCAGAGGGACATAAACACCACGGCCCTAGTTCCCAGCGTCCCCCAGCTTAGGCTGCAGATGTCTCAAGAGACCAGCTCATCCATCGTCATTCTACCCTAAATGCCTGGATGCGTAGCACCTCACCTCATCGGCATCGTGCTTAGGACCTAATGAGGCCAGCTTTGCCCATTTTATAGAGGAAGAAACGAAGCAGAGAGCTACCCAGGCACTATATGGTTTTTGAGGCAAGGTCATGCTATGGAGCCCAAGTTGGCCTCACACTATCTTCCCGCTTTTCCCTCTTGAGTAGCTGGGTTCATGGGTGTATGTGTGCCCACTGCCATGCCCAGCTGAGGCAGGAAAGTTAACAGGCAGAGACCAGACTGTATGTCTCCTGGTCTGATCCCAGAAATCTCTGCGTCCCATCCTCTTCTCCAGTTTGCAGGCAGATTCTAGTCTCCCATTCTTTCCCTACATCTCATCCCTCCAGGAGAAGCAAAACCCCTAGGATCAAGCATGGATGAGTTCTGATGCTGTCCCTCCGCTGGTGCCTGCCTACAGGAACTGACATCAGGGTCTATCTAGCCTTGCTGCCCTGCGCCTGGAAGTTGTGACAAATTCTTCGTCCAGTTAACAATACAGGATAAGTCTTCACATACTTGCAAAATGGTCCCCATCTCTACCAACCCCACCCAAGCTACTCTCAGTGGCCTTAGCCTTACTCAGTTCCAGGTAGAGTCCCCAGCTGATGCCTGAGAGGAGTGCCAAGGTGATGAGGTCACCCAGGCTAGCGGCGATGGGCGTGGCCACGTTGTCTGGGTTGATCCCAATCTTTCGAGACCCAATGATGACTCCGATCATGATCATACCTGGTGAGGAAGGAGAGGCAGGCAAGGTAGGGCGAGAAGAGGAAAAGGACATTAATAAACAGAAGGGAACATGGACACGCAAGGCAAGAGTCAACACCCCGGGAGCAGCATCCTCTCCCCAACCCCCACCAGCCTTCCCTTTCTTACCCAGGACCAAGGATGCAATGAAGGCTGTAGCCACACTGCTGGCGCATAGCAGGAAGGCGTGTGGGATGCTAAAGTGGCCATCAGGGATCCAGCCAAAGACGACGGCTGCGATGGATGCCAGGAAGCCCACCACCGTGGCCTGTACCTGGGGAGAGGTGTGGTAATGTGGAGGGTCTGGAGCAGAGCTCCTTAGTCGAGGTCACTGAACACCCTTCACTAGCATGCAGGCCTGGGCTCTACAGTCCTTGCAGGCTAAAAGGATGACTTTATTTAGTTTCAGTGCTACCCCAGAACAGGGTAATGCACCCTACAAAAATCCAGACATGTTAATGGCTGGCTGGATGTTTCTCTGAAGATGGGGTGAGAATCAACAGCCCGGAGATCGGTCAGAGTCAAGACCTGGGATTCAAGGGGGGGGAAGACATTTGATCTGTGTGGCCTCCTGGGAAGATGGGACAGCAGTGGCAGAGGACACTCTAACGCTCACAAATCTGATTGTACTGCAAAGATTGGTGGAGGCTCAAAATCCCCCAAACCACCTAGTGCCTGGACATGTGATGTGGAAGCTGCTGGGGCTCTCCCTATCTTGGCCATTTTCCTGAGTAACTAGTCACCTCCTAGCCTACTTTGCAGATGCTGGAGAACCACTTAGGATCCAGCTGGGCTGACCTAAGCCTTTCAGGGATTCCTGACTAAGGAGATGCTTAGCCTATTGTCTTTGGTCTATGTTTTCTTACCTGGATAAGGGCCATATTCCCCGTGATCATCCGCCAGAGCTCCTTAGGTGTGTCCATTTGTCCAATGTTGGCCTGGAAGAGGGAGGGTGAGGGGCTGGAGCAGGCTGCCCAGGGTGTGGGGCTCTATCTGTTCTACTGGATCAAAAAGCAATGCACGAAGCCTAAGGCTCTAGGGCCCAAGCAAGAGAGCACCCATGGCAGGTGCACTCCAGGCTGTGAGGGGCGGGGGGTGGTTGTGGCAGATCCCACTGTCTGTCTTGTTTATCCAGGCAGCACGTTTCTGCACGGATCTGCGTGACTCTGTCCTGGCTCTGAAGCAGCTTGTTCTCTTAGGGAAGGCAAGGTCAGTCACTGGCTCAAGGGCCGAGGCTGCCAGCATTTGGAAAGGAAGGAGTGGTTGCCTCAGCCAGGAGAAAGTTAGAACAAGCTGTGGTGGGTTAGGCTGGCTGCCCTCTACGCCATCTTCTCCAGACTTGGCCGCAGAGAGGGACATGCCTGGTCCTACGTTTTAACACCTCTTGCCTCCCAGCCGTGGCTTTCTTATTGGGCTCAGTCCACGAATGTCTGTGGCTGATAGAAAGGATTTCAGGAGGTGGAAAGGCCTATTCTCTTGAAGAATAAGCTGCTACGGGGGAAAGAGGTGGTTTGAAGGGGTGTGGGGACGGGCCTGGCTCTGCTCCTGCCCAGCTGCAGAGTAGGGCTAGAGATCAGAGGAGGCCCCCACCTGTGTGGCTGGAGGGACCAGCATGATGCCTGCCTGTCAAAGCTGCACAAACAGTCACGAGGCAGGTTGCAAAGCAGGAGGTGGGGCAGGCATCCAGGGATGGCTGGGACATCCAGAGCCAGAGCCTAGGAACCATTCTGGGCAGGGAGCCCCTGCCCAGGGACAGGACACCCAGTCTGGGATCTCCCTCCACAGCTTCCCTTTCCTCCCAGGGCTGAGGCAGTTGTGTGGAGACCTACCAGGTTCCATGTTGCCCACTACCTTCTCCCTGCCCCTCTCCCCTACTTCCCACAGCTAGGACACTCACTGCAGTGGACAGCCTCGACGCCAGGGTCATTTCCAAGTTCCCTTTGAGGCCCAGCAGTGCAGGCACCAGGATGAAGACCTCTGTCACCTTCTGGAAGACCTCCCAGTGCTATAAGATGAACACAGAGTCCAAGAATTTCAGTACCTCAAAGGACTGGCATCGAAGCTGAACAGAGTGGGGTCAGGGGACAGCAGAGAGAAACAGGGCCAGCAGGAGCAAGCGTGAGAGGCACCTTACCTCCCTGCAAGAACCCCAAAAGCGGATTAAGTCCATGAATTCCAAAGATCACAGCCTAACCCCCATCTCAGAACAGGAGAGACCTCTAGCCTGACTCTCCCTTCTAATCTGCTTCCATGGGGATTCCACAGAGGAGCCACTCCATGTTGGCTTATGCTCCAGAATCCTTACTGATATACTCTCAAAGAGCACTATGCAGCCCCCTCGCCTTCATCCACTGCTCTGTGGTCTCAGCCTTGGGGGCGGGGGGGGGTGTTGTCTCAGCTGTGGAGAGCTAAGCTCTACAGGGCTGGGGCCAGGGTGACTAGAGCGTTTGTTTGGTTTCTATTTCCAAGGGCTTTGGGTCTCAGCCACAGTGACTTTCCCCTAGTAGGCTCTGAATTTAGACATTACTTCTCCTGTGCTGGTCTGCGAGAGATTTCTTATTCCTTTCTATACTCCCAATCTCTTAGCTAACAGAAGCAAATAGATCCCTGTTGTGAGAGGCTGGGCCTGGAGTCAGGAGACATGGGGTTCTAGTCCTGGGTCAATCAGTCCTGGCTCTCTCACCAACTTCTTTAGCCAATATATGTTAATGCATTTATTTATTTATTTATTTAGTCACCTCAACAAGCCAATGAAGAGCTTT
>NW_022196891.1:28234383-28278062 GCF_008632895.1 Mastomys coucha | reverse complement strand
TGTTCCCATTTTGCACATGAGAAAACTGAGGCTCAGAAAGTACTGCCTTAGTTACTGTAGGAAGCTAGGTTGGCCACTGAAAGGCCCCTTAGTTGTAACCAAAACTGAGGATTTCCCTAATGAAGCTGGGATTACACCCCCCACGCCACCCCCACCACCCACCTCCCGCCTACCTGATCATAAAGGGCCAGTGGAGTTTTAAGAACAGAAAGCCTGCAATGTTGGTGAGGGGAGGAGGGGCAGGCAGCAGGTAGGGGTATACAGGTGCTTTTGGGTGTTTGGAGACAAGGAGCTGTAACGCAAGTGTGCTAGGCTGAGAGCCTCTGGAGTCTCTAAGAGATAGGGAAGGGCTCTGATACAGCTTCCCTAGCTTTCTCACTATGGCCAGCTGGGGCCCTCAGACATGTTACAAGGCATCAAGCTCCTGCTCAAGTGTTCAGAGGCTAGACCAGAGAGCTAGCTCGTAAGGCAATTCCAGCCCCTCTACCCTACTGCTAAAGAGCAAGGCTGCCAATCAAAACCACAGTGAGTTTGGGCAGTGGTGGTACACGCCTTTAATCCCAGCACTTGGGAGGCAGAGGCAGGTGGATTTCTGAGTTCGAGGCCAGCCTGGTCTACAGAGTGAGTTTCAGGACAGCCAGGGCTAGACAGAGAAACCCTGTCTCGAAAACAAACAAACAAACAAACAAACAAACAAAAAACCACACTGAGATGTCACCTCATACCTGGTAAGACAGTTAAGAGAACAAACAGAAAATACCAAGTTCTGGCACAGACATGAAGATGGGAACACGTCTGCATTATTGGTGGGACTATAAAATGTAGCTACATTGAAGAACAGTAAGACAGTTCCTCATACTAAAAATCAATTGCACATGTATCCCCAGCACTTGGGAGGTATAGTTATTTCCGAAAGCTCAGGGCCAGCTATCTACATAGCAAGACTGTCTTAAAAATAAACAAGCCAGCCGGGTGGTGGTGGTTCACGCCTTTAATCCCAGCACTTGGGAGGCAGAGGCAGATGGATTTCTGAGTTTAAGGCCAGTCTGGTTTACAACGTGAGTTCTAGGACAGCCAGCGCTACACAGAGAAACCCTGTCTTGAAAAAAACAAAAACAAAAAACCACCAAACTAATCAACCAAATAAATAAATACCCAAATGTGCTGGGAGATGGCTCGGTCAGTAAAGTGCTTATTGCACAAGCCTCTGTACTTGAGTTTGGATCCCTAGTCTGCACATGAAAAGCCAGGCACAGCAGTGTCTTGTAACCCCAGCACTAAGGCTTGCTGGGCCTGGAAGATTAATGAGCCACCAGCTTAGCCAATCAGGGAGCTCCAGGTTCAGTAAGCGACTCTATCTCAAAAAACTAAGGTTAAGAGATGGGTCTTGGGGGATGGCACAGCGGTTAAGAGCCCTAACTACTTTAGCAGAGGACTGGGGTTCTATTCCCAACACCCACATAGAAGCTCACAGCTGTCTATAATCCCAAGAGATTTGACACCCTTTTCTGGCCTCCCCAGAGGCATCAGGTATGCACGTGATGTACAGATGTGATGCAGGTAAAACATCCTCACAAAAAAGAATGCTTGTATGTATGTATGTACATACATATGGTGGAGAACAACAGAAAAAAGTCCCACATTGACCTCTGGTCTCCATGTATGTGCACACATCCATACAACATGTACACACACACACACATACACACACACACACACACACACACACACACACACACACACGAATGAACAAATAAGTAGAATGGCCATATGGTCTAGCAATCCTATTTCTTCTCCTGACTATTTAGCCCTGAGTCCTAAGTATTTATCCAAAATAACCGAAAGAAAGCAGGATTTCAGAAACTCAAGAAGAAAGACCAAAGTGTGGATACTTCATTCCTTCTTAGAAGGGGGAACAAAATACCCATGGAAGGAGTTGCAGAGACAAACTATAGAGCAGAGACTGAAGGAAGGACAATCCAGAGAATGCTTTACCTAGGAATCCTTTCCATATTCAATCACCACACCCAGACACTATTGTGGATGCCAGCAAGTGCTGGCTGACAGGAGCCTGATATAGCTGTCTCCTGAGAGGCTCTGTCAGTGCCTGACATATACAGATGTAGAGGCTCCCATTGGACAGAGCACAGGGTCCCCAATGAAGGAGCTAGAGAAAGGACCCAAGGAGCTGAAGGGTTTGCAGCCCCTTAAGATGAACAACAATATGAACTACCTAGTACCCTCAGAGCTCCCAGGGACTAAGCCACCAACCGAGGAGTGTATATGGTGGGACTTATGGCTCCAGCTGCATATGTAGCAGAGAATGGCCTAGTCAGTCATCAATGGGAGGAGAGGCCCTTGGTCCTGTGAAGGTTCTATGCCCCAGTGTAGGGGAATGCCAGGGCCAGGAAGCAGGAGAGGGTGGGTTGGTGAGCAGGGGGAGGAGAGAGGGGGGAGGGAGCAGGGTTTTTTTTCCCCCAGAGGGGAAACCGGGAAAGGAGATATTATTTGAAATTTAAAAAAAGAAAATATCTAATAAAAAAATTAAAAAAAATTCAAAGAAAAAAAATACTGTGAAAATATGTATAAAATATTACAAATTTTATAAGTATGTTACCTTGGATTTAATTATTTCTTTCTTTCTTTTTTGGTTTTTCTGAGATTTAATTATTTCTAATATAAATCTGCTGAATAAATTGTCAAAGAAAAAAAAAAGAAAGCAAGCAGGATCTTGAAGAATTATCTGTCCACTCTTGTTCATAGCTTCACGTATTCGTGACAACCAAGAGGTGGGATTGACCCAATTGTCCACCAATAGCTGAATGGGCCAGTACAATACGGTGTACCAATACTGAAATATGACTCTGCCTTGAAAAGGAAATCCTGTTCTATGCTACAACACGGATGAGTCTGACTGACCACAACATTCAGCCATGACAAGGCAAATAGTGTATGATTCCACTTATGTAAGCTCTGCAGTAGTCATCACATTCATAGGAGCACAAGGAGAGAGAGAGGCAAGAGAGAGACAAAGAGAGAAAGAGAGGTGAGAGAGAGAGAGGCAAGAGAGAGAGACAAAGAGAGAAAGAGAGGTGTGAGAGAGAGAGGCAAGAGAGAGAGAGGCAAGAGAGAGAGGGGGCAAAAGAGAGGTAAGAGAGAAAGAAAGAGGGAGGGAGAAAGAGAGAGAGACAAAAGAGAGAGGCAAGAGAAGAGAGAGGGGGGCAAGAGAGAGAGGTGAGAGAGAGAGAGAGAATATGAGTTGTGATTGCTAAAGGCTGAGGGTCCAGAGAGAACGGGATTAGCATTACATGGACGCAGAGTGGAGCTGAGAACATAGTTTACATACTTCAAGATGGTTACAGTGTAGTTTTGTGTTATGCGACTTTCTGCAACATTAAAAACAAACACACGGACAGGCAACCCAGATGGTGTGTCTGTGATACTAGCATTCAGAGACTGAGGCAGGAGGACTGGGAGTCTGAAGACAGCTTGAGGTTCAAAGAGAGACTTTATCACAAGCAAGCAAGCAAGCAAACAAGATGCACAAGGATGGACTAGAGAGCAGAGATTAAGACACTGGTGGTCCTAGAAGGCAAAGACCTTGTCTTTTTGTTAGTGTCCTTAGAGTGTGTGGAGAGAACAGGATCTAGAGAACACAGCTCACTTCCTCAGGGCTGCAGCACAGCCTTGTCCGAGCTCCTGGGCTTAAGATTCTTTGGAGCGGCTCCAAAAGGACCTGGACTCTCTGAAGACTACCATGAAGGAAGAGGCACTCCTGACCCCATGGCAGTTCTGACCTTCGGCCATTGCTTTTCACACACTGGGAGTGGGATCTTCCCCACTCCCAGCCAGCCCCTGTGAGGTGCCTCATGAGTCCCGGGACTGTTACTCTTGGACAAGGCTGGTGACGTACACCCTTGGGGATCCAGTTCCCTTTAGCTGAGGCCTAAGCAGACTTGTTCCGCTCAAAATGGACAAGCAGCTTCAGAGAGAGAAGGATTCTTCCCATCCCTTAACAAGTGTGGGCTTTTGGAGCTCTCTCAGAGCATGGCCCCTCATCCTACCCTCATCTCATATACCTAAGCTGCCAGCTCTCTGAAGGCGATGGGTGGTTACCGACAAAGAGAAGAGAGGAGAGAGAAACCTTCAAAGTGTATGAACTATCACCAAGGGAAAAAAAATACAGTGGGGCTTGGTGGGACAAGCCTGTAAGTCTATCATTTAGGATGATGAGACATGTTGTGAGTGAGTATAGCCTGGGCTACACAGCAATAAGATCCTGGACAAAAGAATGTATAAAGTTCAGTGAATTCCCCTAGCTGCCACTCTAAGGGCCCCTAATTTTCCCCTTCTAATAACATACACGACCTCCGCTTTGAACTGCTGGGGCGTCTAGGAGTTGTGGGGTCTTAGAAAGGATGAGATGGGGTCTACTGGCGAAAGGATCAGGGCCAATAGCAGCCCCTTGAAGAAGTCTCCCCGGCTCACAGAATACAGCCTGGAAATTGTATTACCTGACCTTTTGGGTCAGCAAAGCCCTAGGCTGGCACCTGGGACCGAAGAGCCAATCTTCATATCTGATTTTCCTACCCACAAAACTCTGTCAGAGACGCCGCTCAGGCAGGGGAGAATCTGTGACTGTATGCTTGCACAGGACTCTGGGAAGCAGGTGGTCCTGAGGTTAGGGGTTGAGGATGGAGTGGTTATAGATGAGAGTGGTTTCTCTTACTCCTTTGGCCTAATTCCGGCCCATCCGGTTCACCCTGGCTGGGAGTATCTGCCTGTGAAGTCAAACCAGCCAGCTAAGCCATTAGTCAAGCTACCACCCACACCTTCCTGTACCAATGCGGATGGAACAGGGTCCAGGAAAGTCTTCTTGGCTTGCGGGGCAGAAGGGAACACCTTTACGGCTCCTCAGAATCTTAGCCTTGCTTCCTTTGTTCTCTCTCCTCGGTTCCTGATATTCTACATGTAAGCTATCTGATCAGACAGCTGCTCCCACACTTAAAACTAACCCTGACCCGGAAGCGATGGCCGCAAGCCTCAGAGCTCGGGGATCTTGCGGTGACTCCTTCCTTGGCCATCCAACCTGCTCTCCCACCAGTGACCTCATCTGGCCCAGCCTCCTGCTCCGGAAGCAGATTAGCAAGAAGTCAAGTCAAGGGGGAGGAAAAGATGGAATCAAGACATTAAAATGACACTCCACACCCACACCCATTCTAAGCACTAGGCAGGGAACTGCTCAAGGACTTTTCAGGCAATCTCGGGTCAGGCTAGGTCTCAGTTTCTAGCTGATAGAGAGGCTTATCCCACAGGGCATCCTGGAGGTGTTCAAGCAGAGAGGCCTCAGGGAAATGCCTGCGTGGCCAGAGCAGTGGTCCTGATAGCACATGCGAGACAGAGATGGGCCCAGCGTTGGAAGGTGGTCAAGGAAGACAGGAACTGAGTGGCCTGCCCAGGGGCTCCAGCAGCCTCCAGGAAAATAGCTCTGTCTCTGTTTCCCTCCCATACCCTTCCCCAAGGCCTTGCTGCGCCATTCACATTCATCTTTAAATTTAAAGGTATTGGGGGGGGCGTGGATGGCTCTGCTTTGGCAGCTGTCTACTCTCTTTGGATACTCAGCAAATAAGAGTGCATTAAAACAAGGAATGGAGAGCCCCTCCCTATTCTAATCTCGTGGAGAAGTCCTATGAAGATCACAGACTACCTTCTAATCGTCCCCCCCACCCCCCAGTTCCTTACAAAGGCTGATAGAAAATGGTTATGATGCCCTGCAGCAGCCCAGGAAAAAACTGGGGGGAGGATAATAAAGCCTGGGCAGCTTGAGGCTCCTGTGCAGTCTTTTTCTGAAGCCAACGCTGGGCTTGCTCCTACTTCCCTCGAAAAATATTGACTGCAGCGGGCAAGTCAGAACAGACTGCAGTCTGCTTCTCTGCTAATCTGGAACATCCCCTCTGCTCCTTATTTCACTGTGGAGGCTACTACATGCAGGAAGGGAAGCAAGGGGTGTGAGGAGACCAAAGCAGGTCTCTAGGAAAAGCCCAGTCTTAGCCGCAGTGGGGGAACCTTGGGTCAACGAGGCATCTCTGTACTGTTCACAGACTCCTGATGCTCTGAATCACAGGGACCTTGAACAACCCTATCTTGGCACTTTGAGACTGTCTCAGTGCAGGTTATTTTATCCTGTGAAAGGAGGACACAGGTGTGACTCCTGTATCTGAGAGCATCAACCATGCCCATCACTTCCCGGGATGGAGAATAAGAAACCTCTTGTGGTTCCCTGCCCCCTGTGCCCCCATACTCGCCCATTCCAGTTATCCTGCTGTAGCCGTCTGTGGGCCCTGCTTTAGCCCAGCTGTGGTGGGACCATGGGGGGAGGGGCACAAGGACAAGCCAGTCATTGTCATATACACCAACTGAACCCTAGTTCTGGTATGAGCCAAGATGCCACACCGAGAGAGATGCCAACTCTCTGTGGGCATGCTAGGCAGCTCTGGGTCCCCTACAACCTAGGGCATAAAGCAAGGCGTCAGAGGGGCTGTTCTTGCTCGGGAACCCTGACATGTCAGAGGTGGAGAGTGAGTGGGGAGGGGAGCTGGAACCTTCTCTCCCTTTGGCTCGTGTTCACTTTAAAAGCCAATGCCAACCGTTCTGGTTCCCAGTCTGCTCTGTTCTTCAAGACAAGGCAAAAAACAGCAGGCTCCTCAGGCTTAAGCCAGTCTGCAAATCCCGGCCATAATGAAGGTCACAGGGGTTACTGACACAGGCTCTGGGGAGAGATGACCAGTGGTATTTCTATGCCACAGTTTCCCATCAACAAAATGGAGATCGATGTCTTTTTCCCTACTTTTTAGGCTTATAGGAAAGACCCCCCCCCCATTACCCTATGCTACCACTCATCATTATCAGAAACTAAGCTAAATGTCTCCCGGTTCACTGCGGGACGCTCATTCTGTAGGCCCCTTGTTTTTGTCTTGCGGTGCTGGGGATGGAAACTGGGGCTTTGTGCATGCTAGGTAAGCACGGGTGCCACTGAACACCACCCATACCCCTGAAGCTCCTTGTAGGTATTAATCGAGAATGATTAATGGTAAGAATGAGAACCAGGGCCTCAGAAAGGAGAGGTGAGGCCGACTACAAAACCAGTCTCCTGTCTTCTCCCCTTCTTCCTCCTCCTGCTCTCAGCCCCAGGAAGAGAGGCAGGCAGCAGGGGAGGAGTCCCAAGCTCTGGATTGGCTTCCTAACCTCTGTGTAGGAATAATCCTCACAATAATGGGTTTGAGGAGAGGGAAGGCAGCGCCCGGCACTTTTGCAAGCTATAAATATTCTCGTTAGCTTCCAAAGTTGAAGGGTTCTTCTGTCAGACTTGCGATCTACGTGGACATTATATACAGCACCTACAACCAACTACCTTCAGTCACCCGAAAAGGGCCTGGGGACCCCCTACGGCAGTCTCTGTGAGTATGGCTTGAGTGTTAGCTGGGCACAAAGGGAGGTGATGCTGGACGTCATATCCTTTTGAGAGATGCCACAGTGAGGGAACCCTGGAGCAGGGTAGGGGGAGTGGTCCCCAAGGACCAATCTCCTTCGGCCCCTATACTCTCAGGTACCTAGAATAAAGCTGGCATTTTAGCAAGCACTAGATATATCCCGATTAGCACTGGTAGAAAGCTGTGTGTGTCTCTCACTGAACTTCAAGAGCTTTTTACCTCAAAAATAAGACCTTTCTCTTTCCAACCTGGAGGCTCTTGGTTAAGTCGGGACTCAACAATGCACTAAATTAACAGCTTGCCCCTGCTCTGGCTCTTAGCTCTCAGATGTCCTACCAACTTGTACTGTTTTGTCTATCCAGTATCCTCACGAAGTTTCCTGTTTGCCCAGAGCATGTTTAGGACAGACAGGGAGCAAAGAGAGACGCTTCTGCCCAGGCCTGGTTACATTCTGTTCCTATCCACAACACTTAATGGCCTCTTCCGCGATCTTATACCACCTTCTCGAACCATCCTCACTCACCAAGGAGACTGTGCCAAGGATGCACAAAGATCAGCAATACAAAATGCCTTAAGAGCTTTCTCACTGGGTCTGAGACCCTCCGGACAGCTGAGTAAATTCCTGCCCAGCAGGGGAATGGAGGAGAGGCTCCATTGGTATCCTTGAAACCTCCAGAGAAAGGAAAGCAGGCATAAAGAGGAGACCCATCTAGATGGCTCCTACTGAGCTGGAATCAACAGCACTGAGGAGACATAGCAAGCAATAGCCCTGCTCCTCCCCCCTCCCCCCGAACCCCCCAGGCTGAGCTCTGAAGTTACATCTGTTAGGCAATACTGCTCTGACCACCTCCCTGGGGCTACTTGGCCTCTCTGTGAAGGTTCTGTAGTAAGTAACAGAGACAGCGAGGAAACGCAAGGACGAGATCCAAAGGGAAATAGTATTCTAGGAAGCAACAGCTGCTTCCGACCCCACAGGTGGAGAGGAACTTCCAAGAGTCGGCTTCCCAGAAGGCCAAGGTATCGAGGGCTTGTGAGCGGAAGCCATCCTCCTCAGGTCTTACCTGCACAATGTCCAGCACCATGCCAGCTGCCACAGTCCCAAAGCCTGCCAGGAGGAAGGGGAACAACACTTGCAGTCCAATGGAGAAGGAGGTCTCCTTGAGCGGGGAGGGCGGCGCGGGGCCCCGGTCTGTGCTGACATCGTCACTCTCGTTACTCTGGCTCCCGTTCTCCAGCAGCGCGTCCTCCTCCCGAACTCCCTTGGCGTTAGCTCGGGACTCAATCACTACCACCTCCACCCCGTCAGGCCCCAGGAACTCTGAGGTCCCAGCCAAGGGCTCTCGCCCAGGGCCATCCGAAGAACAGGGAGAAGGAGCCGGGCCAGTACCGTTGGGCTGGTGGATGTCCTTTGGCTCTGGCTTAGAGGACATGACAGGCAGGGAGGAGAGGAGGGGAGAATTTATTTATTTTTCTTTCTTTCTCTCTCCGACTCTGACTTGGGAAAGAACTTAGTCTTGGGGTGCACCCAGGCTTGATCGCCGCAAGACCTCTTCCCACGGCTCTCCACTCCTACCGGGCACTGTCAAAACTGATCTACCAAAAGACAGCCCCATCAAGCAATGCAGCCTGGAGCTGGAAGGAAACAAAGTCCTCACCAGATGCAGCAGCTGCCACTAGGGGTGTAGGTGCTTGCTCCCAGCAATTCTGTGCTGTGCCAGGGGGGAAAAAAATCTTTGGTTCTCAGTGGCCAGCTCCTCAGAGCAAGAGCATGCAGAAGGGAAGAGCTCAACCCGAGCCTGGAGTGTGCCTTGATGCTGCAGCCCTCTCTTGTGCAAAGCTGAATGAGTTCAGACCGTTCAGAACGGCTGGGGCTTCTTGCCACTCCTGCTGGGTGCCTTCGGCTTCTCACAGCACCTTGGTTGGGCTCGGCTGGTCCCAGTGTTGGCTATCTTTGCCCTCTTTCCCAGAGATGTCTTCCCTTCTTGAGAAGAACTTGTCCTTTCTCAGTTGCCTGGTCCTTAAAGTCACAAGAATCGGTGTGGAACACCTTACGTTGGGAGGAAGGATAAAAAGAAGAGAGAGAGGAGAATGTTGGTACATTAGCAAAAATCCAGTTCCTCCTAGGATGATCACGTGGTAGTCGGTTCTTCTCCTGCTAAAATCACACTGTCCTGCCCCACTGCATGTAGAGGCCCAGTGAGTTCTATTCCCAGCAGCTTCCCAGCCAGCAAACCACCTCCCAGAAGGAAGATGCTTCACAGGAGACCTTGGCATTGCCTTTTGAGCAACCCTGGGGTGGGCAGGGATGTGCTTAGAAGTTGTCTTCTCCAATCTTGATAAGAACTCAGTATTACTTAAGTGTATGTACTCCCTCAGAGGGAAAGTTACAGATACAGATGCAAACTCCCTACACAGTCACTCTTCTTGAGTGATTTACTACAAGACAGCAACAGCAAGACAGGACAAACAGGCAGAGGCTGATCATTGAGAAGAGCATCCCTAGACCTCTAATTGTCCTAGCCCCCTGCTGGGGAAACCGGCAAGAGGACTCCCCAGGCAACGGGGGCAGGGCGAGAGGCCAGATCAAGGCCTACTACCTACTCTTGCCCTTGAAAGTCAAGTGTTACAGAAACTCCAGAGGCTAACCTTGGTCCAGGCTTCGTCTAGACTTTTCTCTCTCTCTCTGCTTGGCCCTGTGAGCCTGTCAGATAGGACATGGCAGTTAGCTAGGTTGAAGAGGTGAAACTAATGTTCATTACCTACATTTTTGGTTACCTAACCGCCCCCCCCCTTCCTCTAGGGTTAATGACAGCCGGACATAGTGTAATTCTTAAAAACAAAAATATTGGTAAAAGGTGTAGAAAGAGGAAAGGCAAACAAAGCCAGGCTAAATAAAGTGTCACAAGCTAATATGCATTTACTCCCAAATCATGTCTCTGCCTTTGCCTGCCCCTCTTTTTTTTTTTTGCTTAAAGGAATCCCCTGGAATTGACTCCAACTTGTTGCATTTCACCAGCATGGCTCTTAATAGGAAAAAAAAAAAAAAAAACTCCAGAGGGTTTTGCAGGTGTGATGAACAGGCTGTTAGTATTGCAAACACTCACAATTAGTCAACTCCAGTTTAGTTAAGGCAGAATCAAACTCTAGGGCCCAAGTTATGAGTCTTCCATCAACTCGGTCACTAGCCAAGCCACCTTAACACAGCACCGTTGTTTTCAAAGATCCTCACTAGTCAGCCAAGAGGAAACAGAGTCCACCGCCCCCAAGCCAGCAAAGTTTCTTAGTTCCTTCGCTAAAACCTGACACCCCCACCCTTCCCGTCTTTCTGGCAGGCCACTTTGACCTGGAAGGGGGCTGGCAAGCGGGCAGGCCAGTCTCAACTACATCTGCAGTAAAGCCACAACTGACGGGCCTCAGGCTCTAGGAAGCTGCGTCTCCTTTCCAGGCGGGGATGGACAAAAAAGCCCAGTTTAGGTATCCCCAACTACAGGGGTGGGGAGGAGGAGTACCTAGGCGGTTTCCGCCGACTCCTTGCAACTCAAGACTGCAAAAGCACTGCGTCCTGTAGCCCCCAACCCCCGCCCTCCTCTCCTTCCCTCCCAGACCCAACAACACTGACCTGCGCCTCGCTGGGGAGAAAGGGCGACTGGAGAGTGGTAGCAGGGGCCCGCGGGATCGGGGGATGCAGGGTACCCCCTCTTCTCATCACTCCTCCCCCTCGGCCGTCCTCCTCGAGCCCCCGCGTGTGCCCTGCTACACCCCCAGCTAAGGCGAGCGTCCAACCGCGACACCCGGCTCGCTACATTTCGCTTCTGCCTTCCTGCGAGGCCGCCGCTCCGATTCCACGAGGGGTGGTGGCCTGGGGGTGGGGGGCAGGATCTTCCGCCTAGAGCCGGTGGGGACCGGACCGGGCCTAAGATGCCGAGCTCGCTCGTCCCCAATCGCCTCTTGTCCGCGGACTTGGACAAGAGTGTTTGGCTGTGGGTGGCAAACGTGATCTGGGGCAGAGCGGGTGGTAACCCCCCTCCATCAAGAATAGATTCAGGATGGACAACTACATCAGCCAATCAGAGCAGGAAGAGGGGCGGGCTCCGCCCTGACCCCGCCTATTTCCCCCGCGTTTCGCTAGCTGGGGGCGGGGTGAGGGGGAAACGCAGTCGAGTGACGGGAACTCGGAGTTGGAGGGTGTTGTGGGCTCGCGGTGCCCAAGCGCGGGCGGGTGCTGCGCGCCTGATTTCCCGTGGCCTCTCCAGGCGAGCGTTCTGCTACGCATGTACCCCTGAATCTTGACTACCTCTAGTGAGCCTCTGGGCCTTCCAGAAGACCCGAAACCACCCCTTTGAGCCGACCAGCTGGCGATCGCACGAGCCTCAGCAGCCATCGCATGTTTCTTCCCCGCGCCCAGTTCTTACCTTCTTCCTGGGCACCGTTCCTATTCTTCAGGCTCCGCATCTCTCTCTCTCTTTCTCCAGGTTCCTTGTTCCTCTGGGCGGCTGACCGAACCCTAATCTGCCTTAATAAAGTTCCAGTCTTAAAAGGGGTGGGGATGGGCAGGGTGGAGGGAAAATTTGTTAGACTCATGGCTGGGGCTACACACACCACTGAGCTAAGGGCGGGGGGGTGCGGGGGAGGGTGGGAAGCGGGCTTCCTTTGACCCAGTCGTGGCCCCATGGGAGAGAAGTCCCCATCCCGGGCGAAATAAAGGCCAACTTTCCCTGACGCACCTTGTGGGATCAAAGAGGAGAGTGTTTTCATCCTCGCTTTTGCCACTTCCTCCCTGGGGTGTCTTCACTTCATCAACCCAAACTCAGTACCAGTTAGTTCTCTTCGGGTTGTTTTTGTGAAGGGGATGTGACCTTCCTATAAAGGAACTCCCATTTCCAGCCTTTTTCCTTTCATCCGTAGAGCCTGTGACCAGAGATTCCTTTTGGTCCCTTTCTTCCCTAGAAAGGCACATGGGGGCAATTGAGCATATCTCTAGACCATTGAGTAAGGATAGGATGTTTCTAGGAGAGAAAGAGAGAGTGCTGGCTACCGAGCGCACATGCTCTACAGCAACAGGAGAGGGCCACTCCTTTGGACCACGATGACAAATGTATCCACAAAAACCTCTCCCGACCTGCTAATCCAGCAACCCCGGGTTCAGCTCCGCTGCTGGGATATCAAAGGCCTATATATTTTTTTAAGGACCCAGCAAAGCAAATGTCACTGTAGTAGAACCCCAATTTTGGCTTCAAAGCCGAGTCTATGTTTAGATACGGAAGTTACTCCTAGATTGTGCAACATTAGGTCTCCGCCAGAAGGACCAGTTTTGTGAATAGTGAGTATGGATTGGGAAGGAAACTAAGACTCATTGATATGGCTGCCTGAGTGCTGGCAACCTTAGCCCTTGGGAGACAGAGACAGGAGACTACAAAAATGTGGTCATCTGGGTCTACAGGGAGAGTGCCCGGATAGTCAGGGTTATACAGTTGAGAGTCGGCCTCAAGGCCAAAGACTTTCACCCAATAGCAACTTACAAATGAAATCTTTGTCCCTCTCTTATTCCCTCCTCCCACTTTTTATCTACTTGAAAAAATTTTTCTTTTTAGTCGAAATAAACGGAACATATGGGAAAGTTCGTAAAACCTAGAGTATAGACCAACAAATTAAGACACAGTGAACAGGCTCATGAAACCACCACCAAAAGGAAGAATTCAGCCATTACTGCCACCCCAGAAGCCTCCTTGGTCACTCTCTCACCCTTCTTCCCTAGGGTAACCTCTGTCTGACATTGTTCATCTTGTCTGTCAGTGTTTGGACTTTCTATAATGGAACCACTCAGGAGGTACAATTTTTGTGCTTAGTTTCTCTCACTCATGCATCACACGTGGTACCATTCGCTAATTCATCTTCACTGCAGCATGATGTCACTAAGTGAGCACAGGGCGATTTGCATCTGTTGATGCAGGTTTCAGTTGTTTCCAGATGTCCTTATTATTTGAGTCAGCTATGGCATCTTCTTGGTTTTGAAACATAGTCTCTCTGTGTAGCTCTGGCTGTCCTAGAATTCACTTTGCACTCAAGCTCCCCAGAGATCTGCCTACCTCTGCGTCCATCTCTGCCTCTTAAACATTGGGATTAAAAGCATGTGCCACCCAGCCTGAATTTACACATTTATACATTGGCACATTGGAACAGGGCTGGATGCTAGGACTGGCTGTGTTTAGCTTTAGGAAATAGTACTAAACAAATTTCTGATGTGCTTTTTCAGATTTCTATTCTTGCTAAGAATGCCTTTGTTTCATAACCTTATCAACACTGGTACCACCAATCTGAAAAGATTAAAGTTGTAGCCATTCAATTCTAGCACCTAAGAGGCAGAGACAGGTTCATCTCTATGAGTTCAAGGCCAGCCTGGTCTACATAGTGAGTTCCAGGCCTGTTAAGGCTACCACGATGAAACCCTGACTCAAAAAAAAAAGGGGGGGTAGCCATTCTAGCGGATGCATAGGATGCATAGTAGTAGTATTTTGGCTTAAGTTTGTATTGCCCTAATAGCTAATGAGGTTAAGCACCTTTCCTACACATTTCTTTGCCATTTGGATAGTTTTTAAGTATTATCAACTTTCCACTAGGCTTATTGACTTTTTTTTTTTTGGAGTTCATATATTTTGGACATGAGTCCTTCATTAGCTTTGGGTATTACAAATATTTCTGTAAGTCTGCAAGTGCAGAAGACATTATTCTGGGATATCCTGAAGGGCCAGGATCACTGGGTCAGGGTTATGACCTTCATGTTTTGATCACTTCTGTACCCCTGGCACCTGGCACACAGTAAGTGCTCTGTAAATATGGCGAATGACTGATGGGAGATAGTCATATCGGAGACGGGCCTTGATAGAGTGATGAGTGGTAGAGAGGAGCCCGGCCTAGACTGTGTGGCTGATGTTTATGCTGATTCCTAGAGTTAAACCGCAAGAGAGCCTGGGGGAAGCAGGCTTCCTTCCAGTCCAGCCAGCTGTAGCCTTGGGAAGAGGAAAACGACTCATCCTTTTTGTACTAAGAGAGCAGAAATAGCTGCAGTCTGTGAAGTGAGAAACACAGATGTGGGGGGGCAAAGGTCACAGATGAAAAGACAGGAATTAGCAGCAGGTAGCAAGCCAGCCAGAGACTCCAGGCAAGACTCAGCCACGAGTGTCAGGAAGATACTGTGGATCTCTTTGTATTTTTTTTTTTATGGCCTGTTATAAGACACGGACCTCCATTAGTCCAAAGAGCTAACGCGCTCCTCATCTGGCCTTACAGATGTGTCCACTACTGAGCCAGGGAAACAGCTCAGTGAGAAAAGTCACCTGCTTTGAAAGCCTGGTGACAGAATTCAACCCCCCAGGATCCATGGAAAGGGGAAAGGAAAGAGCTGATGTTACAGAGTTGTCCTCTGACCTCTATGTGTATACCTGCTGCCCATATGCTACTACTAACAAAAAACTAAGTTACAAAGTCTTTTTAAAAATTAAAGTGTTATTTTTATTTAAGATTATGTGAGTATGTGTGCCAGACTGTGTATATGTGTGCGTGGATGATGTGTGAGTGTGCCTTCACATGGAGGACGGAAAAAAACTGGACTTGGAGTTACAGATAGTTGTCAGCCGACGTGGGTGGTAGGGAAGGCTTCTTGGGGTAGCCTTTTCCAGCCTTGCTTGGCACTTGCCCTAATTCACAGTTCATGTATTCTTCTTTCCCATGGTTCTCCAAACTCCACAGCCTTCCTTCGGGTACAGCTGCTGACCTAAGGGTTCCTTCAAGACTAACTTTGGGAGTTGTCTTGATGCATCCTAAAATTCCAGAGTCCCATAGATTCAGGGTCCCTTGCCAACACGCCAGAGTCACAAGACTAACCCAGCATGGCTGGAAATTTTCCTGACTTTTGTTTTTCCGAGGGCGTGCACCCCCTCCCATTTTTCCCCCCTTGCTGTAATTCCTCCCTACTGCCACCCTCCCAGAGGTCACTTCTTTCCTGCCGCCTGGAGCTGAGGTGATATCCCCTTCTGGCTTCATTCAGCTCGAAGAGGATGTAGGGATTCAAGTGGTATGGGGAGGTACGGGGGCCATCTGTCCTCAGAGCTAGGTGTCACCTTGCCTTGGCTTCTCTCTAACTGAACTCTCAGTACCCAAACCTTCCTTGACACCCACGCTGGGATTTCTTCAAGCAGAAGAGTTCAAGGTATTTCACAGCATTCTGTGGAGCGTAGCTCGGCAAATAACAGTGGGCACAATCATCCAGTGAATTATAACGGGCATTGCACGGACATAAATGTGGGGTTTGCGGAGGACAGCATTGAGCGTGTGACTAGGTGCACGTGGAGTACAGATGCCAGATGAGAAGGTCACTTACACAGCTTTTTTCCCCCTTCATACATATAACCAAATCCCTCATCCAGTACCACCAAAACAGTGTGGCAGGGTAGAATGTGCCACGGCTCTGAAATTACATGGGTTGAATCATGCTTAGCCACATGCTAAATAAACAGCTTTGAGTTAGCGCCTGTATGCCTGTATATTTCTGAGCCACATCTCTAATGGGGGAGACAAGAGCGCCTTTCTCTCATATTCTGGATTAGTGGCAACGTTGCATTTGGAAAATTCCCTCACAGAGTCGGATTGTTCTGATTTCACACACACACACACACACACACACACACACACACACACACAATGAAGAGCCAAAAACCAAGCATGAACCACCAGGAAGGGTCAGCTCATACTTTCTGAGCTTCACATTGAATTCTAAACTTTGTAGACTGCAAAGAGTTAAGGATTGGCAGTCTCAGAATAAGGGTGCTGGTAGGGAGCTAATGGGGCTACCTTCCTGCAGTGAGTGAGTCACAAGCCAGAGACTGGAAACTTCTTGTAAGAGGTAGCGAAGGGAGAATATAATCTGTAATCCACATTATCTAGTTCAAACTATCTTGTGTTTCTTCTGCTTTGCTTAATCTTTAGTTCACCCAACTGGTCCGGTCATAGGAATCACCCATGGGTACTTGTTGGAAAATACAGATTTCTGACCTCTTGGAAATTTTGCTTACAAACCTTTGGGAAGATGGACCAGAAAAAAAACTATTCTAGTAAGGTACCTGGGATAACACTCACGACCTGACTAGTTTGAGTGCTTTAGCCTGGAGGCTTTCCGTTGTAACTTTGTATTAGATTCTCCAGTGAGCTTTCACAGAAACGCCCTTCAGCAAGAGACCCTTGCCTTTGCCTGGGAAGGCCCAGCCGGGCTCAGAAAGGGGGAACTCTAACCAAATCTGACAGTGTGGGATATCATATGAAAGTTCATTTGCTCTTAGTAATTACACTATGAGGATGTTTGCTGCAGTATAAGGAGAGTGGCGTGAATGGATTGAATACAAGAGTGGTAGCGCTCATTAGGGAAATGCAAATCAAAACCACAAGATAACAAGTTGCATCTGCTACTTTGTTTCATACAGGTGGTAGCAGAGGACCAAAACCCAGAAAATAGCAGCACCTGTCAGTGTACATTACTGGTGGGAACTTAAAATGGTCCTGGCTGCTATAGTGAACACGTGGTGTAGTCTCAAAGTTAAGCACAGCATCTTTGCATCACCAAGCATTTTCACTCCTAAGTGCTTGCCTGGAGCATTGAAAGCAGGGGAGAAAATCGTTCTGGTTAAAAGGAAAAGATTGAAATGACAGACAAGCAAGGGAGACTGTGGCATTTGCAGAGTACAGCGTTAAGTGTGTGCCTGAGTGCATGTGGCAGGTATAGATGCAAGATGAGATGGCTACTTATACAGTTTAAGATTTCTCTTATATATATTTCTTCTTCCTTTTTTCTCCCTGTCTCCTTGCTTCCCCTCTCCCTCCCCACTCCTTTTTCAGTTGCTGGGGATGGAACCCAGGGCTCCATGCACGCCAGGCCAGCACTTTGTCACCATACCTCCAGCTCCAAGAATTAAAAAAAAAAAAAGTTTATTCAGTGTGTGTAGGAGAGTGGACATACATGTGCCAGACACAGTGTGTATATGAAGGCCAGAGGATTACTGTGGGATTTAATTCTCTCATTCCACCCTGTAGGTCCTAGGGATTGAATTCTGGTGATAAAGATTGGCAGTAAATGTCTTTTACCCACTAAGCCATCTCTTTGGCCCACGAAAGTCTTGTTTTATTACATTCATTTTGTCTCCCAATCTACATTACAAAGTCTTTGAGCATAGAAATGTATATATTTTTAATTGTATACATAAAAGGTTTTATATTTAAAAAGTTCTGTGATATCATTTGTGGGTCAACAAAAAGGTGTTTGAACACCTGTTGTTTTCATTTCTCTTGACCGCACGCTTTGAAGTGGAACTGCAAGGGTAATACAGTAATTCTCCGTTTAACTTCAGAGGAAACACCAACCGTTTCCACAGCTGACGCCACATCTGCTATACCATTTCACATTCCCACCAGCGCATGCACGAGGCTTCCAATGACTCTATATCCTTGCCAACCTTTGTTATTTTCCACTTTTTTTGATTACGGTGAATATAAAGTGGTCTCTCGCTGTAGTTAAAATTTGCATCTCCCTAATGACTAACAACTTTCACATTTGCATAATGTTTTCCATTGCACCGCCTCTGGTTTCCACTTGTTCCACTGCGACAGCTTACTTCTCAGGCTAGTTACATCAGCACCGGGGGCCTTGATATATATCCCAGGGCCTAGGAGATAGCAAATCCTGGACAAGGCTTATGTGGAAGGAACAAAAGACAGGGCCCGAGAAAGGGTCTTTGCTGAACTTCTCTTCCCTCCCTTTCCTGATGTAGGAGGCCCGGTCTAACACTGCTTGGGTTTTCTGTTTTCGGAAGGTCTCAAGTGCCCAGCTGCTCTCTCATCTTAGCATTCTCTCAATTCTCTGTCACATTCAACTCTGAAGTCTCAGCTGGAACAGATGTGCACATATAGAATAAGGTATTCTTGCTTACACCTGGGCTCCAGAATCACCTGCTCTGGCCTTCTTGCTTTAGAATGAGCTATATATACACATATAGCCGTGATGTGTCTAACACTCTGTCCCTTGGCATTTGATATCCTTGCTGATGAAACAACTAGTAGCCCCGAGTATACATTACTGAGAGATTACGCTCCAGGGAAATCTTGCTCTATGTCTTTCTTTAAATTAATAAATTAAAATAGTTAATATTTTGGCCCATCTTGTAATTGTTTTGAAGTAGGTATGCATTAAAAATATGAGGGGGATGGCAAGAGGACTCCATGGTTAAGAGCACTGGCTGCTCTTCCAGAGGGCTAGAGTTTGATTCCCAGCACCTATATTGTGACTCACAACCATGTATAACTCCAGTCCCGCAGGATCTAGTGCCCTCCTATGGCCTCTGCAGGGACTACACATATGCGGTGCACAAACATACATACACATGAAACACCTATACATATAAAATAAAGATAAAGGAAAATTAATCTTAAAAATATGTACCATCTTGTGAATTCCCATGTCATCCTTGCAGGTGGATGAGGGGGGAGCACTAATCTTTGTTTCCAAGTTTGGTGTGTGTGCTTGCCAAAGCCAGTATGCCCTCTGTCTTCAGAAAAGGTTAACCATGCCGGGAGGTGGCGCACGCCTTTAATCCCAGCACTTAGGAGGCAGAGGCAGGCGGATTTCTGAGTTCAAGGCCAGCCTGGTCTTACAGAGTGAGTTCCAGGACAGCCAGGGCTACACAGAGAAACCCTGTCTTGAAAAACCAAAAAAAAAAAAAAAAAAAAAAAAAAAAAAAAGAAAGAAAAAGAAAAAGTTAACCATGTCTGACTTTCATAAAGGCTTGTGGATTGTGGTATTGTGAACTATAGACAGGCATGGATTTGGTGCAGGGAAACACTGAATCGTCCAAGGGCTCAGCTAAGACAAAGGAAAGCTTGTTAAGCCTACTCTGTCTTACTTAGCTTTTAATTGCTGTGAACAGACACCACAACCAAGGCAGCTCTTATAAGGACAGCATTTAATTAGGGCTGGCTTACAGGTTCAGAGGTTCAGTCCAGTATCATCTAGGCAGGAACATGGCAGCATCCAGGCAGGCATGGTGCAGGAGGAGCTGAGAGTTCTACATCTTCATCTGAAGGCTGCTAGCAGAATACTGACTCCCAGGCAGCTAGGATGAGGGTCTTAAAGCCCACATCCACAGTGACACACCTACTCCAACAGGGCCATACCTTCTAGTAGTTCCACTCCCTGGCCTGAGCATATAGAAACCATCATATCCCCTCAGATAGAAAGAGGGCAATGATCCACTTTCTTGTGTGGCTTGGTATTGAATATCTGCTTTCCATTCTTTTTTTTTTTTAAATTAAGTTATTTATTTACTTTACATCCAGATAGTAGCTTCCCTCCCTCTTCTCTTCCTAGACCCTCCCTCTAATCTCCATTCTCTAAGAATCCACCTCTCTTCCCTTCTTCTCAGAAAAGGGGAGACCTCCGATGGATATCAATTAGCCTTGGCATATCAAATTGTTGTAAGATTAGGCCCATCTTCTTCTCTTGAGACTAGACAAGGCAGTCCGGTCAGGGGAAAAGGATTCAAAGGCATCAGTGTAGTCAGACACAACATCGCTCCTGCTTTAGGAGTCCCACATGTCGACCCAGCTGCACATCTGCTATTTATGTTTTCAAAACTGTCAATGAAATGGTCAGCTCTTTTTGAAAGAACAGAATACTAAGCCAGGGATGGTGGTATACACCTTTAATCCCAGAATTTAGGAGGCAGAGGCAGGATGCTCTCTGGGTTTGAGGCTAGCCTAGACTACACAGTAAGTTCCAGGACAGCCAGGGCTACATTGAGAGACCATGTCTCAAAAACCAAAACCAAAATAAAAAGAATACTAAATGATTTTAGCAACCAAGAATCACAGTCAAGGATTTTAGCTCAATTTTACTCACTTGGCTTCCCCATCATCTTGCTTACAAATATTTATCTTCCTTCCCACCTAGGTAGGACTGAAGCAACATCTGTGGAAAAAGTTTGAGCTATGTCTGTTAGGGTCAGGGGATACGGGTACGGGTGTTCATCTGTAGTGAGAATTTTGGTTCCTTAAAAAAATACTAATGTTATAGGAATATAGTTTTGCTTTAATGCCAGGTGTGGGGGATGGGGCTGCTTTAGAATGTCCACAGCAGCAGACTATGATTTGCCTCATGCTCTGGCAGGGGCGTGATTTTGCCAGCTGCAGATAAAATGCTAGAGAAGGATGCAGCAGTGACTGCTCCCCCTGCTGTTGGCTGCTGGTTACTGTTTCCTTGTTGGAGCTATCCTGACAAAGATCAAACTTGCCCTAAGGAACTTGACACCCCCAATCAGCAGGAAGTGTTGTGGGAGAAGGGGGGAAGGGAAAAGGAATTCATAAAGCAGCCAAATAGTCCAGTCACATTCTTTGGCTGGGTCCCTTTCAGGGTGAATTTGGGGATTGGTAGATGGGTAGGGTTCGGGTTGGAGGAATGCCTCAGATTTCTTGTTTATCCTTTGCAGAGTCTAATTCTAGCCAGAGTACCTAGAGCTTTGAGCCACCCCTTCCAGGAACCTTCAAGGACACTGGACTAGTATTTGGTTCTCTCAGGGCAGAAGTAAGAACCTTTCCCCCTTGTCTTAGTTAGTGTTTGACAGCTGTGAACAGACACCATGACTAAGGCAATTCTTATAAGGACAACATTTAATGGGGGCTGGCGTACAGGTTCAGAGGTTCAGTTCATTATCATCAAGGCAGGAACATGGCAGTATCCAGGCAGGCATGGTGCAGGAGGAGCTGAGAGTTCTACGTCTTCATCGGAAGGCTGCTAGGAGAATGCTGGCTTCCAGGCAGCTAGGATCCCCATCCTAAAGCCCACATCCACAATGACACACCTACTTCAACAGGGCCACACCTTCTAATAGTTCCCCACCCTGGGCTGAGCATATAGAAACTATCACACCCTTCAAGGGCCTTTCTTTCCCACTGCAGGTTTCAGAAAGCTTATCCTAAAAAGCAAGTTCTCTGATCCTCTTCTCTCCAGGTACTCTGTGCTCATTAGAGGTGTGATTGTTCTCAGAGAGAAAATAGAGCTGAACCCAGAGAGTGGGAGCTGGGCAGACATGCTGGCAGACACAGGCAGAGGTGTGAATAGGGAGAGGTCAGCCCTGGGAACAGACAAGGAACTAATTTCAGATGAAGAGGAATCTTTGTTGTCTCCATTTTCCCGGGATCACAAGGAATAAGTCAGACCCCACAGTTTTCTGGGGAACCAGGGCTTGGGAATTGGGGCCTTCTTTTAGTTTTAGAGCTGTCCCTTAACATCCTGCCACCTTGGGCTTTTTCTCTTCAGAACTAGCAGCATAGACTTTGAGTTCAGATACCTCCTGCCCTTAACTTCAGCATGGCCTTGTGCAGCCTCCAATTTTTTAAACCTGGGACTTCATTTTTATAAAATGGAGCAATAGCACATTCAAATTGTGTTACTTTTTTTTTTCTCTCCAAGAACACAATACCAACAACCAGTTTGAGATATAAAGAAAGGAGGTTTATTTTGGCTCACAGCTTGGGAACATTAAAATCATGTGGGCAACACTGTTTTTTTTCCCTGTTGGATAGGTCTTCTTGGGCAAGAGATGGTATAGGACTTCATATGGCAAGATGCAGAATACATGTATGAACCTGTGTGTCTTCTGTTCTTTTCCCTTTTCTTTCTCTAATTTGGTGAAGTACTATGATATTTTGACACATGTGTTCACAGTCCATTGTCCAAATGAGATTAAATGCATCTATTTCCTCAAACTCACTCCTTAAAAAGCCATTACTAAGTCAAGGATGGAGCTCAGCCCCACGGCCTTGCCCAATCCTAATAACCCTACAAAGGCAAGCCCCCAGTCGGCTAGGTTCCCTCCCTTGAATACTTTTCTCATGATTAAGTTTACAACATAACAAACGCGGGGTACACACTCATGCCACAGTAGTTATGGGAATTAAATAAGAAACCGGTGGGGAATAGGTGATTCAGGGTCAGAGAATACTGGCGAGGCTTAGGAGCAAGGTAATGAAGGTTTGAACCACTGTTTCCATAATGGAGCTCCTCTCTGTAGGAAGAAGTTAACAATAGAGTGCTCATAGGGCTGAGATAAGGCGTCTATAAGACTATCTCATAGAGCTCTGTACAAAAGTGAAGGATTATTTTTTTGTTCTTCAGCTTGCCCTTCAACAAAGGCTGAATAAGTACTAAACTGGCCAAAAAGGGAGAGCGAGGGTAGGAATGTGAATCTTAGCAGGAGCAGCTAAAAACCTTGAATAATCCCCACACTGTTTCTAAATGTTAACAACTAAGCCAGAGCCTCAGGGAACAGTTCACGTCCTGGGAGGAAGGTAAGGACTTGGGAGCGAGGGAAAACGGGGATTTCTGAAGAGGGGGCAAGGAAACCTAGAACTATCAAACAAACCCCTGGGAGACGCAGGAGGTCCTCGTCTGGAGAGGGGAAAAGACAGAGCCTTTCAAGCTCCATTTCTGTGTCTCCCTTTGTGACCTCCACTCCCTTGTGATCCACAAAGCAGCGATGCTGGCCTTGAGCCAAGAAAGGCTGCTTCCCAGTGCCCCCCACCTAGCAGCTACTGGGCACATTCAAATACGCCTAGGGTTGAAGTCCAGAGAGAAGACAGGAGCTCTGCTACACTTTAATGGAGGCTACCTCCCCTTGCTTCTCTTGCCCAGGGAAGAGCTTCTCAAGTCACCTCCCCTCCTTATCCTCTACTTCCCCTTGGTCATTCTGAAATGGGACATGCCAGGGCCAGGGCCAGGGCGCTGCTGGTTCTGGGCACCACTGGAGAAGCTGGATCGATCTTGAGTGTTCCTCTCTTGGGAGCTCAGCCTGTACACTGTGCCAGGAAAATGCTTCCCCAGATTAGTGCTTCCTGGGGTGGGGCAGCAACAGCAGGTGGCAGGAACAGGGCAGAGAAGGGGAACAAAATCCCAAGAGCCCGAGCCTCTGGAACCAGGAGGTTCTGGGGTTCTCTCAAAGTCTCCACCTCAAGCTCACCTGTCAGAGACCAGGTGACGCTCACGAGGACAGACCCCCTTTATTTGACTGCGATCATGGGAGTTTCTCAGTTTGAGTCTTAACTCCAGATGTGGAATGAACTGGAGATTGGAGGAAGGAAGCAGAGGTAGGAAGAGAGAGAGGCCAAGGGGCAGCTCCTGAGTCGGAGAGAAGACAGGAGGAAGGAAATTCTAGAAGACAGTCCAGTTCAAGTACCCGAAGTCCATACTCTATCTAGTAATAAAACCTGCTTGAGGTTTTCCCCAAATCTCTATTTGTTAAGACAAGTTGGGAAAGTGGAATAGTTAGTAACCAGCATGAGACAGGCCAACAGGCAGGACACACCAGAAGGCAATAGGTGCCACTCGGAGGAAGAACGCAGATGTCAGGACAGTCAGGCCAGATTCTATTCATCTCCCTTTCCTCTTGGGACCTCATTCCCTGGTGAGTGGAGGAGGGAGCCAGGCAGGTGAATTATAGGATGGTTTCCACCAAACCTTTCATATATGCCAGCTCTCTCGCCCCTTAGTCCTGGCCCAGTGCCGGGTACCTCTCACCCAGCTTGATCCTTGCCTCACAGTTCATGCAGATGAGGCACTGGCTGGCTGTAGGTGTCAGCATTTTGGATGAACTCAAAGATGAACTTCACCTGGTTCTGGTAGTTTTGAACAGAAATCTTCTCGTTGATTCCATGAATACTGCGGGAAGAAGCATTTCAGGGGAGGAGATATGTCAAATCTGACTGCACAAGAGTTGTCACAGAGCACCGGTTCCCTATCCCCCCATACGACTGATCTTTGGCCTTCTGCCGGGGCAAGGCGAGAAAAAGCTCTGTCAGCTTACCTGCGACTTAGCAGTTGTTTCTCAAGGACTTGTGCTCGTGTACAAGAACAGTAGGGGAAATACGGACTAAACTCTTGGGATTCATCCACTCCTCTATTCTGAGGCCTGTTTCTCCTCGGGGAGAATTATCCCCCTAGTTCTTTTTTTCTAAGGATAGAATCTCCTGCTAGAGTTTTCTCTAAGGTTCTGTTCACCAGGGGTAAGGGGACGCAGAAGGGTACCATTTCAGGACAGCTCTCAAGTCTCTACCTAGGATCCCCACTATCAGATCTCCTGCTCAACCCACAAAGGAGACAGAGGGGTCACCTTCAATTTTAACAAACAAACCCCCCAAACATGAATACTGTGCTGTGATGTTTTGAGACAGGGCCTCTCTATGTAGTCCTAGCTCTTCGGGAGATTGCTATGTAGACTGGGCTGGCTTTGAAGTCACAGAGATCCTCCTGCCTCTGTTTCCTTTGCCCTGGGGATTAAAGGCATGGACCACTGTGACTTGCTTGTGGAGTGCTCTTGTTACACATTCAAATCCTTTCACTCTTGTTTCAAGTGACCTGTGGTGTGGTGAAGAAATCTGGTCTGCTGTGATAGATTGCAGAAGGCTAAATTGAAATTATCTTCCCAGATTTCAAGGGTCAAAATTTGCTGAAGAAACCACAAAACAGTCACACAGGACAGTTAAAATTGGTGCTCACATTTTGGATTTCCATAGTATTCCTTCTGAGAAGGCAAATAACATGCCCACATTTGAATTCAATATGTGTTTGCTTACTAAAGAACGTCAGTGTGCTGGTTGGTGGTGGTGCATCCCTTTAATCCCAGCACTTGGGAGGCAGAGGCAGGTGAATTTCTGAGTTGGAGGCCAGCCTGGTATACAGAGTGAGTACCAGGACAGCCAGGGCTACACAGAGAAACCCTGTCTCGGAAAACAAAACAAAACAAAACAAAACAAAAAATGTCGGTGGGTCTCCTTATTGATAGGTGGGGAAAGTGAGGTTCAGGGGTGAGCATTCTCCCAAAGGGAGAAAGACTCTTCAAGGGGCTCTTCCTCCTTCCCTGTCATGCTTGTTGTCCTGGCTGGCTTTGTGTGCGTCAACTTGACACAAGCTGGGATTATCACAGAGAAAGCAGCTTCCCTTGAGAAAATATCTCCATGAAATCCGGCTGTACGGTATTTTCTCAACTAATGATCAAGTGGGGAGGGCCCCTTGTGGGTGGTGCCATCCCTGGGCTGATATCTTGGGTTCTATAAGAGAGCAGGCTGAGCGAGCCAGGAGAAGCAAGCCAGTAAGGAACATCACTCCATGGCCTCTGCATCAGCTCCTGCTTCCTGACCTGCTTGAGTTCCAGTCCTGACTTCCTTTGATGATGAACAGCAGTGTGGAAATGGAAGCTGAATAAACCCTTTCCTCCCCACCTTGCTTCTTGGTCATTATGTTTTATGCTGGAATAGAAACCCTGACTAAGACAGTTTTGCTACAGAACTCAGGCTGGATTTAAACTTGATAATCCATGGGGCTGGAGAGATGGCTCAGCAGTTAAGAAAACTGTCTGCTCTTCCAAAGGACCTGGGTTTGAATCCTGGTCTGGCACACAGTCATCTGTTCTTGGGTGCCCTCTTCTGGCCTCCAAAGACAATGCATGCAAGTGGTGTACAGATATACATGCAAGCAAAACACTCATAAATAAAATAAGAATTAGTAAATACCTTTTAAAATGGCCATCCCCGTGTCTCAGTCTCTGAAGTGCTAGGATGATAGGCTGCTACACCCAGCTTTACCTAAAGATCTTATTTTCAACAAGTTCTCACCAATCACCTGATCTCTGTCTTTTCAAAGAGGAGTGTGCGTTGGGGAGGAGTTATCCCCACAATCCCTGGAGCAATGATGCCAGTCGGTTTTCTATAATCTCTCTAATTCTTCTAAAGCTGGCTTTCCTCTATTCTATAAGTCACGGAAATGGGGAGGGACAATCAGATACACCTCCTCCTCTCTGTTTTGCTGCGTAACCACGTTCCACTCACCCAGTGAAGTCCTGAGGGTTCAGGAGAATGGGGTTGAACCGGTACATGCCATTGGTGATGCTGGCATAGTGTCGGGTGTCCGTGTTGGCAATACAAATACCTAGAAAGGGAAGAGGAAGAGAAAATGGACTTTATAGGAACATCACAGCCAACGAAGTAAGGGAAGCTGGGTGACTGACTGGGAGCCAATTAGGACCTTTTTTTGGGGGGGGGGGGAATAGGGTTTCTCTGTGTCCTGAAACTCCCTCTGTAGACCAAGCTGGCCTTAAGTTTAGAGATCTTCCTGCTTTTGCCTCCTGAGTGCTGGGATTAAAGGCATATACCACCACCGCCCAGCACCTACAATATTTATTTTCTAAGCTGCCTATTTTCAAATCCTTACAAAAGCAGGAACATGGAATTCCCTGGTAAGCCCTGTGAGATAGTCCTAAGTGGTCCAAAGCTAAATTGTTCTCATCTCATGATGCCCAGGGAGGCCAGTGCTTTCATTTTATCCCCATAGTCAGGCCCTTTGCTGTATGAGAAATTAAGACTCTAGAGAGATCACCTGGCCTTTATTACATATCACTTAGGACAGAAGAAGTAAACAGAGCGGGGCATTTTACTAAGATAAAACACAGTCCTGCCTCGTGAAGCAGAACGCTCTGTTGGTCCTATGTTTTAAGAGATGACTCTGTCCTGAAGGCAAAGCTCAGGTGGGAAAATCATAGGAAACTCCTCGTAGTCTCCTACTATCCCAAAGGTGGACAGGCCAGCTGGTTGGGCTAGGATTTGCCTTGGATAGACATGACCTTTGGGAAAAGGCATTCCCAGAATCATCGCATGTGTGGTGAAATGACTCAAGATGGTATTTAGTGCTTTGTTCTATTTCCCTCTTCTGACTTCAAATGGGTACCTGGGTCTAATTCTGTGCTTCGTGGATTTCTTCCTGTTGATTTTTTCTACCTCTGTCTCAGCCTGATCCTGTTAATGGGATTATGGCTGGTGGTGTGAAAGGGATGAAGGGAGCCTTTGAGGCTGAGACAGGAGGACACAGACGGTGAGATTCAAGATCCAACTAGAATCTGCCTTTCGGAAAGATTCTCCCAGAGGGTTTTTGGCACAGCGATGACTGACTGATTTCCAAATCTCTGGTCCCAATTTGTGGACGTGAGTGAAGATGAAATCCTGTGTCCAAGACCTTCTATGTAGGTTTATTTCTGGCTTTCTGTGAACATCTCCAGACTCTGGTTCTCACAGTAGGTGTTTTAAATTTTATGAAGTTCCCTAGGAGAACCACTGCCAGCTTGGGACAGTATGTTAGAGGATGGGGAAGTCATAGGGACCTGCGGGCATTAGACGGAAGCGGAGCAGGGTTGATGGGAATGTCATGGGCTTAGAGGTTTTTCTGGGCTGATATTCTGAGTCCAGCTGCTGACCTGCTTGTTATTCTAGGATGGTGGGGAGGTAACTCCTCCAGGAGAGGTATATTCTAAGCCAGTCCCCTCTTGATGTCAGAGAGGCATAGATCATTGCTGGCCTAGGTTAAGCAAGTACTCACATTCAACTAATTTATTGTTTTTGTTCCTTTCCTGTTTGAGTTTTTGCTTCCACCTCAAGGGGCAAATACATTTCCAGGGACAGAAGCAGCCAGCTGTTTCCAGGATGAATGGGCTGTATTGGGGGTATCAGAGAGGAAGTAGCCCCAGCTATCACCCACCCCCCAGCCACAGCTGATGAAGCCATTACCGGGGACGATGATATTGACTTCCGGGAAGACAGATCGTATGGTCTCTTGAAGCAGCTGGTAGCCCATGGCCTGGTCATCAGAAGGGCTGATGGGCAGGGGTTCAAAGGATCTCAACACATGCAACTGGACTCTGTCATCAGCCACCGTCTTCTTGACAAGTTCTAGGACCTTCAGTGTAGGAACAAAGAGGGTTAGAGTTGATCTGCCATCTCAGCACCTAAGTCACATCTTTTGTTACAGCGGAGCAGCACTCTGGAGTTTAGAGAAAGAGCTGGCTAGTTTTTTGTTTGTTTTTTTTTTTACAGTAGAACCCTAGCCTTTATTGCCTGGCTGTGGGTGATGTGAGAGCTGGCACTTCCTAGAAAGCATTGCAGAATTCAGCTAAGTGTTTGAGGGGATTGTCTTACAGCTATGAGTCAGATGGGAAACTAATCTGGAAACTGGTTTTTTACCCGCCCTGGGGTTGTGAGCCATGGCTATGGTAAAGTATAAGAGATGGCAGGATGGGAATCTCAGTCATTTCAAGGGGTGAGCCTGCTCCAACCTGAGAGTCTTGGAGGGTTCACCACAGAGTCACACCACATGGTCCTCTCCCCCCACCCCCCATGAGCTGCAGCATAGATGTCAAATACACTGAGCCACAAAGCTGAGCTCTGCATACACCCATGATCAGTGGGGACCTGGAGTTGAAGTTTTTCCTCCTTTGCCTCTTTTTCTTGAGAGGGACCATGAGGAAATTCCCAGAAAATTGAGCCTGAGGTGACTAGAGGGAAGCCAATGAAATCCCTTGTCCTAGGAGAGTACAGACCAGTCCCCCGAGGCTCAGGTCACATGAAGAAATGGACCAGGAGGCTTACAGTGGTCCCCAATCCAGTCAGATAGATGACAAAAAGCTCAATATCAAGCATGTTGGTTGGTTTGAAGCCGCTGCTCTTGGTGGGAACCTCACAGCTGGAGATCACCCGAATGGGGGCACTATTTGAAGTACTCCTCTTAGGCCAATGGCCCCTTAGAAGTGTGCTAGAGGCCACATCTGGAGAGAGCAGTGAAGGTTCCCACCTTTAGCTCAGAACCGAATTGGAATCAAACCCAATGCCCTTCAGGGAGTCGGGGGAGGGTTATAAGAACTCATTTTCGCAGGGGCGATGGTGCATGCCTTTAATCCCAGCACTTGGGAAGCAGAGGCAGGTGGATTTCTGAGTTTGAGGCCAGCCTGGTCTACAGAGTGAGTTCTAGGACAGCCAGGGCTACATAGAGAAACCCTGTCTTGAACCCCCCCTCCCAAAAAAAAGAACTCATTTTCATTCAGATCAATTTTACCTGGCCACTAGTATCCCCAATGCTCCCAATACCGAATCCACTGTGGGTGTGGCTCGATAGCAGAATGCTTGTCTAATGCTTGTCTAGCATGCACAAGGCCCTAGGCTCAAGTCAGTACCTTAAAAAAAATACACACCTCCCCCACATTCTTCACACACATTTTTAATTTTGTTTTGTTTTTTTAGTTTTTCGAGACAAGGTTTCTCTATGTAGCCCTGGCTGTCCTGGAACTCACTCTGTAGATCAGGCTGGCTTCAAACTCAGAAATCCACCAGCCTCTGCCTCCCAAGTGCTAGGATTAAAGGCGTGCGCCACCACTGCCCGGCTTTCACACACATTTTTAACCCAGGGAAAAAGGCTCCTAAGTCATCCCTTAGGCAGTAGATAGGAGCTGGGCCTGCTTTTCTTGCTTCAGGTCACTCCAGGAGGGTTCTACGTCTAGAAACTGAAGAAGATATGAAGATGGATTCCCTTTAGGAAGATTCAAAAGCAGGAGCTATGTCACCCCCATTCCCTTTATCTACAATACTGAGCAAGTAAAAAGTAATAAATGTAGAACACTTAAGCTGTAAAAAACAAAAATCAACTAAATAACTAACTAACAGGTACTGTGTCACTAAGCGCCTTGCCCGTTGTATGCAGTTAGGAGTGCGGGGCTTGGTGTCTATCAGGTACACTACTGTATCCTGAGCAGAACCAGAACAGGAGGCAAAGATCAGGAAAGCATTCATCTTAGATGGACAGTCTGGTGTTGAATCTGAAGAGAGGATACAGAACTGGTAGAGAAGAGGCAAGAGATAGTCCTAGGGTGGAAAGGATGGGGGTGGGGGGAAAGGCACGACAAAAATGTTCTGCTTCATATAGTTACTCTCAGTGGTGTGACTTCAGGCAAGGTCCAGACTCTCTGTACCTTTGCTTGCTCAACTGTCACCAAGGGTTGAGACTCTTCTCCATGGTTACGTTCTTCTTCGTACCATAAGCACAGTATGAGGGAAAGGAATGCGGTTAGGTGTTACAGAAAGCCATCCCTCACACTTATCACAAAGAAGGTAGTCATAATTGGGTTGCTAAACAATGGAATGGTATATATTGCTGACTGCCTGTCATGGGTTTTCCAGTAAGGAGCCTACACAGCTGGATGGAAGCTGGACTTACAACCATGAAGACTTGACCGAGTTTTTAGTCAACGTTCTTACTTTCAACAAACATAACACTCATGAGATAGGAACGTAACTCTACACGCAAGAGGACACCACAGACTGTGGGAATGTGCCGGGGCTGTAGACTGAGAACTAGAAGGGTAACCTTGGAGATCTCTCTCCCCACTGATATAGTTTCCTCCTCCCATTATTGTGTCTCTAATCACTGCTGGAGGGGTTGTGTCTATTACAAACAGACAAACAACTATTATAGCTCAAAGTGGCCTCTAATTTACCATCTGGCATCAGCCTCCTGAGGGCAGGGATAAAGGCATATACCTTTGACTCCAGCAGAGGTCCGGAGGACCTGTGAGTTCCAGGCCAGTGGGGGCTACACGAGGAGACCTTGTCTTGATTGGGATGTAAAGTGAATAAATAAATTAACAGGGAGTAGGGATGCATGCCTATATGCTCAAGTCAACACACCACTGCCATGGCACTTAACTCTGCTTATGTCCCCTCTGCCACTGCACAATCACTTCGTGACACAGCAGCTGGTTACCTTATACCATTTATGTTACCTTATTTATTCGATTCCTTCCAGCTGCTGTCTCTTCTCACTGGACCTGGACCACAGGTACCATTAGAATGGGAATCTTGTCTTTCTTGCCCACCACTATCCCAAGAACTCAGAAGAATGTCTAGTTGGGCCCAGGACTACAGGCCTATAATTCTATCTACTTTGGAGGCTAAGGTAGAAGGATGAAACGTTCAAGGCCAGCTTGGGCAACTTAGCAAGGCCCCGTTTCAAAATAACAAAGTGGGAAAAAGTGGGGAGAGGCTGGGGATATAATGGGGGGCCCTTGCCTAGCAAGTGTGTGGCCCTAGCCACCTACCTCTAGACTGTAGGCAAGAGTAGATGGAAGAAGAGAATTGTGGCGCCCGCTGGATCCGGCATGACACTCTGAGCATGTGGCCCCGGACAAGAGAGAGAAGTGACCAGGACAAATGGGTCCTTTGAGTTTTCTAAAATGGATGGAGACTTTCCATCTCTCACTGGGGCATGTGGCCAGGGTGAGTCCAGGGGATTCCAGAGGTGTCATCAGATCTGACCAGGAGGGAGGGAAGGCCTCTGTGGTCAGGAGGGGAAAGTGCCAGAACCAGGAAGATGAAAGCTTGAGCTGGTGGGAAACAGCTTTTGGAAAAGGATAGAGTTAAAATGGGGTGGAAAAAAAAAAAAAAAACTGGTGGAAAGCTCAGTGGAGGAAATCCAGTGATTTCCTGGTCCTGTGGGCTGGCCTCCCTCCCGGGAGGGGACAAGGTTGGCACCTGACGGAAAGCAGCTGATTCCAGGATTCACATTGAGCTCAGTCCCCTTCCCCCCAGGGGCCAGGCAGGCTGCTCCTCAACTCCTGAGTCTGAGGAATGCACCTCCCTCCTTGTACAGGGACAGATGACTCTTATATGGGAGGAAGAACTCTTAAAAGCCATCGGATAGAAATCTAGGTGTGTCGGACCCTTGAGGGCAGGATCAGAGTTCCTACTGTATCCTAGAATGTATTATCCACCCAGGTGTTGGCTTGCCCTTTTTTCATTTTGTTTTTATTGTCATTTTGAGTGTGTGTGTGAGTGTGAGTATAGATTTTATAAGTGGCAAGTGCACACACGCACGCGCGCGCGCGCGCGCGCACACACACACACACACACACACGTAATGTACAGATCAGAGGTTGATGATGTTGGGTGTCTTTCTCTATTCTCTGCCCTTTCATTTTATTTTATTTTATTTTATTTTATTTTATTTTATTTTATTTTATTTTATTTTATTCTATTTTATTTTATTTTATTTTGGTTTTTTGAGACAGGGTTTCTCTGTGTAGCCCTGGCTGTCCTGGAACTCACTCTGTAGACCAGGCTAGCCTTGAACTCAGAAATCCGCCTGCCTCTGCCTCCCAAGTGCTGGGATTAAAGGCATGCACCACCACTGCCTGACTCATTTTATTTTTGACACAAGATCTCACTGTGCAGTCTTGTCTGTGTGGTGGTTTGAATAAGAACGGCCCCCGTAGGTTCATATATTTGAATGTTTGGTTATCAGGGAGCGGCACTACTTAGAAGGGTTAGAAGTAAGTCACTGGGGATGAGCTTTGAGGTTTCAAAAGCCCAAGGCAGGGCCAGTGTCTCTCTCTTCCTGGTGATTGGATCCAGATGTTGAACTCTCAGCTCTGTCTCCCTGGCACTAAGTCTGCCTGGAGACTGCCATGCTGGACTGAACTTCTGAATTATAAGCAAACACTTTCTTTTATAAGAGTTTGCTGTGGCGTGGTGTCTCTTCACAGCAATAGAATACTGACTTAGACAGCTGGCTTGGAATTTGCTATATACACTAGGCTGGCCTTGAACTCAGGGTTTTTAACCTGCCTTTGTCTCCCAAGCACTCGGGCTAAACACACGCTCCATCTCATACTGGTCTGAGAGCTCACCAACACAGCTAGACTGACCAGTAGCCAGCAAGCCCCAAGGATCCTGCCCCCCCCCATCTTGCTCTCCAAGTGCTGGCTTACAGAGGAGCACCGCTTGCCTGGCTTTTCTGTGGGTGTGGAATCCACACCGAGACCCTCAGGCTTACACTACAAGCACTTCCTACTGAGCCATTTCCCCAGCTCCTGCTGCTCTTCATTGATCTACTTGGTTTTGTTGTTGAGAATTTCATACGAGTACTATATTTATATCATTCTACCCTCTAACTCCTCCCATATACCCATATTCTTTCAAACATTCATGGCCTCTTATTCCTTATCATTGTTTCACATACACACACACCCACCCACACCCCGCTGAATTAATTTAGTGCTGTTCATATGCGCTGTTGTTTTTGAGGCAAAGCCTCTAGCCTAGGCTGCTCTCAAACTCCACTTACTTTCCCATTTACCCTACTCTTTGGCCTTAACACCATATTCTTAGCAACATCTTTTTTTTTTTTTTTTTTTTTTTTTTTTTTTTTTTTTTTTTTGGTTTTTTGAGATAGGGTTTCTCTGTGTAGCCCTGGCTGTCCTGGAACTCACTCTGTAGACCAGGCTGGCCTCGAACTCAGAAATCCGCCTGCCTCTGCCTCCCAAGTGCTGGGATTAAAGGCATGCGCCACCACCGCCCAGCTTCTTAGCAACATCTTAATGGTCCTTAACCCCAGCTTGAATTTCTATTAATAAGAAAAGACTGTGGGACCTTCGAGGTGGCTTTGTAGTGGCCCTGCGGGAATCTGTTTGCCTCTGATTATTACAGCAGCAGTAAAGAGTTACAGAAGGAAACAGCCCCTGGAGATGGATTATTGGATATGTACTCATAGGCACATTGATAAGCCACTCAGTTGCACCACACCCCAGTTTTCCCTAGCTGAGTGAGGACAGTATAGTTCCTACCTTACTGGGTGGTGTGAGTGCATGAATCTGTCTACCTAACGATGGTACCAAGTACACAGCAATCTCACAAACCATTCTAAAGATTTGTATTTGTTTCCCAAACCAGATGTCTGCCATCTTATGTAGTTGGTGCATTGGGACTTTTCAAATCAAAGCCAAAACCAAAACCAAAATCAAACCTTAGGTATTGAGGGTCCTACTTCTTGATGCTGGACTTGCTCTTTGGAGCATAAGTACATACCTCATGTACTGTCTGTGAAGGGTGAATTCGGAAGTTGATTGTAGCCTGAGCCAACGGAGGGATGACATTCACCTAGACAGAGAACCATGTTATCTCATCTGAACATCGTCCATAGCTGGCCCCTGCTCAGGAAACACCAGCTATCGCCAGGAGGAGCAGAAGCAGTTGCTCTCTGGTTTAACCTGGAGTCTGCCCGTGTCTTCTCCCAACCCTCCACCTGCCATTACTTTCACTTTTAGGGTCTCTGCTTTAGATGAGTTCTTTGTACTTAATGGTTCCTGGAGGGAATCACAGAGCAGTTCAGAGCAGGACCGCTCTCCTTGCAACTGCCTAGATGACTCTGTTCTGTGCCACTGGGAGGCTTCTGTGTGCTTGTTCCCAGGACCCCTGGCCATTTTTGCTAGCATTAGTGCTTATTTGTGGTGGGATACCCAGAGTCTCAAGGCCTCTACCATAGTATGCTGTGTGGTTTTTTTTGTTTTTGTTTTGTTTTTTTGAGACAGGGTTTCTCTGTGTAGCCCTGGCTGTCCTGGAACTCACTCTGTAGACCAGGCTGGCCCCGAACTCAGAAATCTACCTACCTCTGCCTCCCGAGTGCTGGGATTAAAGGCGTGCGCCACCACCGCCCGGCCATAGTATGCTGTGTTTAATCCCCGAAGGGAACACAGCGGTGATTGTTTTACATGTCTGGTTACAAAAATCTGCCAATTGTTTTTGTCTGAACCTATGATTAGTTGGAGTAGATAGGCCACAGGGCCATTTCCTCTATGACTTAAGAGAGATTTCCTTTATCTTTTTGTGGACTGCTAAGAAAGCCAAAAGCACCGGGTACAGGAATGCACTGGGTTATTTACAAACTGGCAGTGTGGCTTTTGAGTATCCGCTACCTCACTGTGCCTAGGCTTTCCCAGCTGACATTTAGGGGGCAATGCTGCTTACAGAGCTCTAGTAGAATTAAATGGAGTCCCCCATGAGTTCCATAGAGAGAAAACCACAGGTCAAATGCAAGAGCACAGGACTAATATATTGGTGCCTAGCTGGAGATACATGACTATTTGGAAGAGCAGCTGGTGAAGATAATCTGGGTCGGGCCAAGTTTGCTATGCTAGAAGTAAACTTGGAGGCATCATCCACTTGTAGCAAGCCTGGGACTGGGTGCGTGGCACACGCCTTTATCAACAGCACTCAGGAAGCAGAGGTGGGCAGGTATCTGTGGGTTTTAGGCCAACCCAATCTACACAACAAGTTGTAGGCTAGCAAGGGCTACACAGTGAAACACTGCATACAAAACAAAACTTCAAACCCAAATCAAACTTGGATTCCGGGTTAGTACAGTTTCTCCAGATCATGTAGTAGTCTGGAAAATGATGGCCCCTGGAGTGTGCTGATGACACTGAAGGCTAGGGGTGGGTCTAAGTTTCTTCAATGTAGGGTCCGTGCCTACATTGGATAGGCTTGGTCCAGTAACAAGAGATGCCCGCTACTAAACAACTGCAAATGGGCCAACTTACTGAAAACAAAATACTGTCTTTCTAGAATCAGAGCTTATCAGACTAGTGGTTCTTTTTTTTTTTTTTTTTTTTTTTTTTTTTTTTTTGGTTTTTCGAGACAGGGTTTCTCTGTGTAGCCCTGGCTGTCCTGGTGCTCACTCTGTAGACCAGGCTGGCCTTGAACTAAGAAATCCGCCTGCCTCTGCCTCCCAAGTACTGGGATTAAAGGCGTGCCCCACCACCACCCAGCTTTTTTTTTTTTTTTTTAAAGATCTCTTTACTTATATGTAAGTACACTGCAGCTTTCTTCAGACACCCCAGAACAAGGCATCAGATCTCATTACATACGGTTGCTGGGATTTGAACTCAAGACCTTCGGAAGAGTAGTCAGTGCTCTTAACCACTGAGCCATCTCTCTAGCCCCCCCCCCTTTTTTTTAAAGATTTATTCATTATTATAAATAAGTACACTGTAGCTGTCTTCAGACGCACCAGAAGAGGGCCTCAGACCTCATTTCGGGTGGTTGTGAGCCACCATATGGTTGCTGGGGTTTGAACTCAGGACCTTCGGAAGAGCAGTCGGTGCTCTTACTTGCTGAGCCATCTCTCCAGCCCCCCCCCCCCCCCCCCCCCCCCATTAGTGATTCTTAATTCTAGGAAAGGAGACTCCTATAGAAATTATAGTTACTGAGGCAGATTTTGGGAGAAGATATAGATTTTATAAGTGGCAAGCGAGTATCTCTTTGAACATACATTAATCATCCATTGAATTAATTTGGTGGATAAATCTTTAAAAACAAAGATGTTAAAAAAATAAAAAAAAAGGGATTACTTGGCTGGTGATCTCACTCGGGGGTAGAGCTCTGACCGGGTAGAAGGGCATAGCACTACCAAAAAAAAAGTGAATAAAAGAGAAAGAGAGAGAGAGAGAGAGAGAGAGAGAGAGAGAGAGAGAGAGAGAGAGAGAAAGAGACCTTTAATGGTAAAGGAGGTTTGAAAGTTTTAGTGCATATGACCAAAGTGCTAGGGAAATATAAAACAAGTGGTGTTATTCAGGGCATGGGTTAGGAGACCCAACTCCCTCTACACATACATAGATCGATGTGACCAGCACTCTCAGTGGCCTGTGGGCCTCTGCTGGAGCCTTTGCTCTTGAGGCTTATCCCACTGATAGCAAGGAAGAGTGGCAGGGGACAGCGGTGGTCCTTCCTGTTATTCACACTGGCCACAGCAGGAAGGGAAAGGCCCCAGATAAAGCCAAGGGATAGAAGTGCAGGCGTAGCTAGAGGAACCGATCACCTTACCTTGATGCCCGCATTGAACATGGTGAGGGCTGTGGTTGTTCTGACCAGCGCATTTGTTATGGGATTCCTCTCCATTAGCCTGAACCAAAAAGGCCATGGTTAGACACCAGGAAGAACTGTGCAGTGGAGAGAAAGGAAAGCTTGGGATTTCACTCTCTTTCCTAAACTTTAGAGATCTTCAAGCCCAAGAGAGACATGAGCTATATATACATTAACAACATGAAGTGTCTGTAGCCAAGGGATGAACAGTCAGGCCAGGGAAGCCAAGGCATGGGGCTTGGGAGCGGATATTTGAGGTGAGAGATTTAGAGGAATAAACGTAATCTATTACCTGCTCACAATGGGACGAAATAGCCACAGGTTCCTCAAGACCATATTGGCAGGGAAGGAAAACTGAAAGGGAAGGAAGAAGGTTAGCAGGAGGAAGTGGGCCAGCAGAGCGGGGATGCTGTTGCTGAGGCCCGAGTCTCTCTACTTCAGGCCTACCTCGGGGCCCTCAGAGCTCAAGTCCCCACTGAGGTCAGCTGGCCCAGTCTGCATGAAGCTGGAGTGAGGCATTTTCCCACCTGGGTGGGCGTATCTGAGTATTTGGAACAATTGCTCAGCATCCTGAAGGATGAGTGGGAGCCAGCTCTCAAGGGGACTGGGGAATGCTAGGCTGTAGGGCCTCAGCTATGTCCCATGAACTTCAGACAGCAAGCCCCTTAATGGCCCAGCGGCTGGCTGGGAATAGGTGAGAATGGACGGAGACCCGACTGACACAGAGGCCCTTTCATTACTCTACAGCTCCTTCTCCATCCCCTTTCTGCTCTTCCTCCATAGCTTGCCAGGAGCATGCAAGGTTCCTCCCACACCTCGTTTGCCAGTAGCTTCAATGTCTTCTCCAATGGCCCACTTCCAAACATGTTCGGCATTGGTGTCTTCTCCAGTCTGGAAGAGAAACAGAGTTCTCAGGATCTCGGGCCTCTCCCAGACCAAGGTCAGCATCTTGAAGATAAGGGAGATGGGTAAAGGTTTTGACAACCTTGCTCAGGCATGAGCCTGCCTGCCACCCCCACCAACCTGACCTGAGGAACCAGAGCTCCTTCCCTGGTCACAGGTGTAAGTCAGGACCATGTCCTGCCTTTATACTGCTTCTCTGCACCCTGCGTCCAGTCTCACGGTGCTTACTAAATTGTGCCAGGACTGCCTGTCTACTCTACCAACTGGGCCTTCCTTAGGACAAGGGCCATCTTATGTTTTGACTGTATTCCCTCACACAAAGCCTTGCTACATGGTGGCTATTCATTCACTATCTGGATGAACACAGCTCTCCATTCTGGTTAGGGTTAACTATTGATGAAGCACCTTGACCAAAAGCAACTCGGGGAGGAAAGGGTTAATTTGGCTTACACTTCCACATCACAGTCCATCATGGAAGGAAGTCAGGACAGGAACTTAAACATGGCAGGAACCTAGAGGCAGGAGCTGATGCAGAGACCTTGGAGGGGTGCTGCTTAGTGGCTTACTCCTTCTCATGGCTTGCTCAGCCTGCTTTCTTATAGCACCCAGGACGGCCAGCCCAGGGGTAATACCACTCCAAATGGAGTAGGTCTTCTCACATCAACCACTAATTAAGAAAATGCCCTCCTGGTTTTCATACAACCAACACGTATGGAGGCATTTTCTCAGTTGAGGCTTCCTCCTCTCCAGTGACTCTAGATTGTGTCAAGTTGATAAAACCAGATAGCACACTTCTTTTTACTTTGCTAAGAGAACCTAGACATAGTTAGTGCTGCTCTTGCAAACCCTGACTCTTCATCCACAGTCATTGTCCCTTATTTATCTTTGTCCTCCTGCCAGAGCAGTTGGAGAATTTAGACAGTTTTACTAGTCACGGCCAACTGCTTGGCTAGGCTTTGGTCTACTAGCCTAAGGCTTTGGCATGGTTTTTGTCAACTGGTTCCTGTATCTCTTCTAGTTTTACTGATAGATTTTTTTTTTTTTTTTTTGATCCCAGGACTGTATTGGTGGGTATTCGTGGCGCTGTCCCTCTTGTAGCCTGCACCTCTTCTCCCCAGGCCAACTTCAGGGCAGGAAGCACAGGCAGGCTCTTCAGTCTCAGAGTGGGTAAATGCCCCGTCTTCCATCCAAGGCCATCCTGGGAGCAGAGCCAGGACCTGCTTACCGGCTGACAGCGGCAGAGAGGATGCCAATGCTCGTCTCCTTTGGGGGAGCTGAAGAGTGGCTTGGAGTCATGTTCACTTGCAGCATGAGGTCAAGAGCACCCTTCTCGGTGTTTGAAATCCTATGGGAGAGGATCAGAGGTGAATCCTCGGACCGCCTCCCCGACAAGTTATTCCGCAGACCCACAGGTCCACCTGTATGATGGTCTGGTGGTTCTGGGAGGTCAGCTTCTTGCTGCTTTGAAAAAAAAAAAAAAACCCAACACTAGAAGAAGCCAGGACATGTTGAAAAGGAGAGAGAACGGTACAACAGATATATCTGAGCATGCCTTCCCATTGGCAGGCTGCGTTTACCTCAGATGGAGCGAGAACCCTTCAAAGGGTAGAAGGTGGGGTGCTCCACTTACATGGCAACCGGCTTCTTGAGGTTCGGAATGAAGCCTTCCATGATGAAGCTCCCTTCGTCCACAAGGAAGGCTAGCCGGACACCCCTTGCCTGTAAAAGTGCTGAGATCTGCTGAGCCCCCTTTGTCCCAGACACCTGTGAACAGAAATCCCCAAGCCACAGTCTTTCTCAGCCAGAAACAGACAGAGACAGCAAATGCAGATTCTCTTGTCGCTCCAGAACCTTCCTTCCTAGTCTTATTCTGGGGGTGGGAGGCACTGAGATGACTGTCTCGCAGAACTGTTCAATGTCAGAGTCCCTCCGGGCCCTACTAATTTCAGAAATGAAACTAGGACCTAGACAGTGAAGCGATCGCCCAGGTTTAAAGCCAGGGGCATTACTGCAAAGAAAACAACTCAGTTCTCTTTCTTTTGAACTTAGGTTTCCTGGGGTACAATTGCCAGACTATCTGTTTGCCTTAGATATTAGCAGGCGTTTGATTCTGGCGCACAGACACACAGAGAAACTGGCAGGCGGCTATAGCATTTCATGGAACCTCTGTGACTGATGGGCATACTGAATCAGGGTAAAGCATCCTACCTCCGGAAGGGGCCTCAAGACAGGGAAGGTGGCTTACCTCCTCATCATGGCCCAAAGCAATGAAGAAAGATCTTTTGGGACTGTAGTTTCTGATCAACAGGAGCTCCAAAGCATACAGGATTGACTAAGATTCAGAAGAAGAGAAAGGCTCATTAACTAAGTTGGGTGTCGAGGTACTCCTCAGGGATGGTGGAACTAAATCTGATAGACTGGCTTTCAAGAGAACAAATTCAGGTGATCCAGAGCTCTGTAGAAACCCCTTACCACCCAAGAAAAGCATGTATTTGTCAAGGTCTGCTGAAAGGGCTCCTGTGCAGGGAGAGTCATCTGCCCCCCAATTCCTACGTGGTTGAGAAATCAAGGTTCAGAAAAATGGAGTAAAAAACCGATAACTACCATCCGGGCCTCCACCACCAATTCTTTCAACATAACCTCCTTCTTCCCCCAAACCAGCCGAATTAATTCCCCCATCCCGACTGAACCATGGGCCCTAAGTCAGATAATAAACATAGCACTCCTGACCATCACAGAGTTTTTGTTGTCCAGCGCACCCCGGCCATGGATAAAGCCATTGCGCTCCAGGCCTGAGAACGGGGGCACCTCCCATCCTTCTTCAGATACAGGAACCACGTCAAAGTGAGCCATGAGCATGTAGGGCTGCAAACTCGGGTCCGAGCCTCGGACGGTGAACAGGTGGCTGTATTTTCCCACGACTTCATGTTGGACAAGGGAGCTGTGGAACACTGTAGGGAAAGCTTGAGGAGGAAGGAGGAGAGTCAGTAAGCAAGCCAGGGCCATGGGGCAGTTTCTTTCTCTTTCCCTACCAGTTCCTGTTCCCAAGTCTTTTCTTTTTCTTGCTTTCTGTATTTTTTTTTTGAATATGAATGCCCCTTAGATCTAAATTCTGATCTGTCTATTCGGTTGCTAAACTTCCTCTTCCATATATGTATATACATTTTAATACATATGTGTAGATATATAATATATATGCAATATACTGTATATACACACACACAGAGACATTCCCTCCAGGATCCAACCCCTCCTATTTTAATATGCTATTTACAACTGTACCATTAGGGGCCGGAGAGATGGTTCAGAGGTTAAGAGGATTAGTTTCTCTTGTAGAGGACCCAGGTTCAGTTCCCAGCATCCACATAGTGACCCACAACCACCTGTAACTCCAGTTCCAGGGGAATCTGACCCCCTCCTTTAGCCTCTGAAGGGTCTGTACACACACAGTGCATAGACATACATGGAGGCAAAACACACACACACACACACACACACACACACACACACACACACACATATACACACACATTATGGGTAATAGCTCAGGATCTGACTCATTCTAGCCCAATATGCTATCACACGTTGACAGTTTTACAGAGGAGGGTTGTGTTAAAATAGGAATGTAATAGTTTCTAATATCCAAATTATTCAGAGGTAAACATGATCACTATGTACAAAATTCTAAGATCTTTTTCTTTTAAGAAAACTTCATGGGCATGTGCCTGCAGTCCCAGGGCTCAGGAGGCTGAGGGAGGAGGACCTTAGCTGAAGGCTAGTTGGGGCCACACAATAACACCCTGTCCCCAAAACAAAACAGATGGGGGTGGGGCAGACAGAGAGACAGAGCCATATGCAAGTGTCTTAGTGCTACAATTGTTGTGATGAAACACTATGAGCAAAGCAACTGGAGCAGGAACAGGTTTAATTAGCTTACATTTCTTTTACCACTGTTCATTAGTGAAGGAAGTCAGGACAGGGTCTCCAACAGGGCCAAAACCTGGAGGCAGGAGCTGATGCAAAGGCCAAGGAGGAGTGAGGCTTGCTCAGTCTGTTTTCTGATAGAATCCAGGACCACCAGCTGAGGAGTGGCCCCACCCACAGTGGGGTGGGCCCTCTCCCATCAATCACTAAGAAAAATGCCCCATAGGCTTATCTACAGCCCAATTTTCTGGAGCATTTTCTTGATGGATGTTCTCTTCTCTTCACAACTTTAGCTTGTGTCAAGCTGACATTAAACTATCTAGCAGAGCAAGTTTTTATGTTTTTGTTTTTGTTTTGTTTTGTGGCAGGCTTTCACCATGAATTTAGAAACCCATGATCCTCCTGCCTCAGCCTTCCAAGTTCTTGGATAACAGGTATGAGCCACCATGTCTAGCTGCCTTTTCTTCTTCTTCTTCTTCTTCTTCTTCTTCTTCTTCTTCTTCTTCTTCTTCTTCTTCTTCTTCTTCTTCTTCTTCTTCTCCTTCTTCTTCTTCTTCTTCTCTTCCTCCTCCTCCTCCTCCTTCTCCTTCTTCCTCTTCTTTTTAAAATATTTTCAATCAAAGGTTGATTGAATCCATACATATAAAATCCATGGATATGGACAGTTGTGTTTAATATTTTAAAAATTATCCTTATTACTTACTTTAAAAAATATGTGTGTGTTTTGCCTGATTGTATGTCAGTGTACTATGTGTGTGCCTAGTGCTTGTGGAGAGTGGAAGAGGGTGTTGGATCCCCTGGAACTGGAGGTGCAGGTGGTTGTGAGTCAGCACGCGGATGCTGGGAATTAAACCCAAGGTTCTCTGGAAGAGCAGTCAGTGCTATTAACCACCGAGCCCTCATCTGCCCAGCCCATGAACTATGTATGCTTTAATTGGCCATTTGTGTAATGCTGAATGCGTGGTCGTTTGTGTTTTAGGATATTATAAATGATGCCATCATGAGGAAAGAAAAGAGCATTTCTAGCCTGTGTTTTGTGGAGACAAAAACTGCTCTGTCCAGGCATACTTCTATATGCAGGTATGGATGTTCTCAGGGCAGACTATTCACATTACTGGCAGGCCTTAGGAATGTGTTAATAATTACTGTAAATGGAGCCCACTAGGTGGAGTGTCTGCATGGCACATGAATGTATAGGGTAGTCGGGGCGAAAGTGCTGGGACAGAGTTCTAGACATTTGCACAAGAGAGTGAATCCCTTGTGTTGCCTGTTAATGGTAGAGTTCATTAACTGATACATATTTAGGGAAAAGGTTGGCGAGTTAAACCCCAAGCCCACAGTTAGTTTTTCAAAAGCTAAAAAGTAAAGGGCAACCTCAGAGAAGGTGACTGTCTTCTATTTATGACAAAATATATCTCCTTATTGCCTGTCAAAGACAAAATCTCCAGTGTATGTCTGCCACCCTTAGCCCTTAGTTTGTAGCTGACCTTTGCGAATGTATTCTCCAAACTCAGCGAGGGCTGTGGTGTTGGCTTTCTCGTGGCTGAAAGACACTGTGGGAATCCGGATGGCACCTGTGGGGATTCAGCGGTCAGAGATGGAGGATTAAGGTTGATAGAGGTTGCGTGTTTCTGATAAAAGTCTGAAACCATAGCTGAATGTGGTAGTGCAAGGCTGTAATCCTAGCACCTTGGAGGAGCAGGAAACTGTCCTAAACAGAAGGCAAGACCAAAACCAAAAAGGAGGAGGAGGAAGGTAGGAATGAAG
>NW_022196891.1:28231478-28234373 GCF_008632895.1 Mastomys coucha | reverse complement strand
GTAGAAGAAAAATAATAAGGAAGAAAAAGAAAATAGATAGATAGACAGACAGACAGATGATGGCAACCCACCAGCTTGCAGAGGGCTATTCGTATGATGCTCTGGGAAAACTGCCCCCAGGCATCTCACTTCACTATGTACACAATCCATCTCCCACTGCGTGTTAGCATTTGGTCCCTGGGTCGGCCTGTGTACGTTTGCAAAGGCAGTTTTTTTTTTTTTTTTAATCCACTACTTAATGAACAGAAAAGAGAAGTTGAGCCTAGTGGTCACAAGGCATCCCACGAGCCTACACAAATGCTCTTTTCTCCTGAAAGGCCAATGAGTTAGGTAAGTCCGTTTTAGGGGAGAATTAGTTACATATTACATACATCCTAGGAAAAATTCATTCTCTTCAGAACCAGCGAGTCCTACTGACTCTAAAATGTTATCCAGAGCTTAGTTCTTGCTGGAGCCCTGGGGAAGATCATTTATCGAAGCTAATCAATCAATTTTGTTTTAAGGCACCGCAGAGATTTAAAAGGTTAAAAGATTTAGAACTGAAAGTGCTACAAATACTTTTTGGAGGCAGGCAGGGGAAGGGTGGGTGCTAACTGTGCTGAGAGGAGAGACGCTGGAGCCTTCAGGCTAGGCAAGGGATTACCGACGCAAGTGGCGTGCTAGACCAGTGCACGGTGTCCCGAATGCTTGCGGGAACGCTGGCTGGGCCCGCCCGATGTGTGGCGGGTGGAACTCCAGCCAGAACTGCAGCGAGCAGTCAGTCCCTCTGCAGAGGGAGATAGGCCCTCTGGGACTGAGGGACCCGCATCTGAGCACAAGGGGGCGGAGGTTCACCTTTCAGCGCCTCTTTAATAGCGACGCGCTCCTCCTCGCTGAATTGGGAAGGGATCCGTGAGGCCCCCCGATTTTCTCTGCTCCCAGGGCCGGTGGATCCGGAGACGGTAGCGAAAAAGAGAAGGAGCGCAGCTGCCCAGGCAGGCAAGCTAACAAAGGACTCAGCCATGTCTCTCCGGAGGCGCCGCCAGTCACGCTGGAGTTTGGACTTAAGAACTTACAGCCTGACTCGCTGCTGACCAATCATCGATTGGCAGGGACAGCAGCCAACCAATCAACAGAGCGACCCGCCCTTGAGATAATGCCCTCTAGTCAAGAGTCAGGACTAGCCAGTTCTTGTTCTGGCATTTACTTTATGAGAGCAAAGGGTGGGTGGGAGGGTATGTGTGTGTGTGTGTGTGGGGGGGGGCGGTGGTTTATGGCTTTAATTTCATCATAAACTGCAACAGAGTGTCTGTTGACAGGTAGTGCTTTGATACACCAGCTCCAGAGAGTTTGCTCCTGTTTTGAACCTTTTCTTAGCATGCTAAGATGTGTCCTTGTGTTCTCAGGAAAATGAATAGAAATATACAGCAGTGGGGGTGGGGGTGGTGCTAGGGGTAGCCACTAGAAAGTCCCAGACACCAGGAAAGGGAGAGGTTCCCAGGACCCAACGGTTATGACATTAGCTGAAATACTCAACAAAAGGGAGATAGAAGCTGTAGAGACTACCTCCAGTAGATAGGTACGGGCCCCCAGTTGAGGGTTGGGGCCCCCCAGAATTGATCCTGTCTAAAGGAAATGCAGGGACTAAAAAAACGGAGCAGGAAAGGCCATCCAGAGACCTCCCCACCTGGGGATCCATCCCACGTGCAGACACCAAACCCCGACACTATTGCTGATGCCAAGTGCTTGCTGACAGGAGCCTGGTATAGCTGTCCCCTGATTTATACAGATGCAGATACTCACAGTCAACCATTGGACTGAGCCCGGGGAATCCAATGGAAGAGTTAGAGGAAGAACTGAAGGAACTGAAAGGGATTGCAACCCTATAGGAAGAACAACAATATAAACTAACCAGACCCCCCAGAGCTCCCAGGGACTAAACCAACAACCTAAGAGCCATGGAGGGATCCATGACTCCAGCTACATGGACAACTGTATCTGGCATCAATGGGAGGAGAGACTGGGAAGGGGGGACAACATTTGAAATTTGAAATGTAAATAAATAAAATTACCAATTAAAAAAAAAGAATTAATCCAGTGCGACAGTTCCCTTCTCCAAAGCTTTGAGATTTAAGCTTGCCTGCCCTGGGGTTTTCCTTTTAAACTCCAACAAATTGTCCCCCAGTTTCTGTTTGAGTATATTCTTTGTCCTCAAGCTTCCATTTGTGATGGCTCTTAGATTCTTTTATTAATGACACCAAGAACCCCAAGAGGGGACTCTGATTTTCCAAGTGTAATATGAGGGTCCTGCTGGGCCTCTGAAAATAGGTCTTCCTTTTAATTCTTTCTTTTTTTTTTTTTTTCCAAGGCAGGGTTTCTCTGTTTAGCCCTGGCTGTCCTGGAACTCACTCTGTAGACTAGGCTGGCCTTGAACTCAGAAATCCTCCTGCCTCTGCCTCCAAAATGCTGGGGTAAAAGGTGTGCGCCACCACGGCCTGGCCCTTTTAATTCTTTAATTGACAGGGAAAATGAAACACAGTCCTGTGCCTCTAGACAGCAGAAGACAGGTTTCAGTAGTACACTTTATTCATGTATATATTTTGATCAAATTTATTCCTAAGCTCTCTTCCCCACTCCCCCACATCCACTGATTACCTCTTATCCCCAACTAGTCTCGGTCTCTGTGTGTGTGTGTGTGTGTGTGTGTGTGTGTGTGTGTGTGACACACACTTTGCGTGACCGCGGTATTTGAGGCGTAAACTTCAAGGAAAGTCAGTTTCCTGCCTTTGCATTGTCTCCTGGCACCCAAACTCAGAGGTAGCCCAGATATGTCCTTGTACTTGTGTGTTAGTGGCCCACCAAGATATCATTTCTTAACAGCTAGAAAAAGAAAATTCGGACATTGTTCTCTGACCT
>NW_022196891.1:28229144-28230703 GCF_008632895.1 Mastomys coucha | reverse complement strand
GTCATTTTTAAAGAAATACACTCAGACCTTATACCACTCGTGTCTAGTCTGTTTGTCAAAGCCGAATCTCGTGCACACCTGGCCAGAACCCATCATCCCGCGGAACAAGGGACCCGGTAAGAAACCCCAGTCTGTGATGTGGTGTGTGTGTGTGTGTGTGTGTGTGTGTGTGTGTGCGCGCGCGCGTGCGTGCGCGCGCATTCCAGTGAGTTTAAGTAGGGCTATATCCAAACTTGGCAGGCATGCACTCTGCCATAATCCCTGCCCATGTACCTCCCACCTACGTGTTGATCAAGCACATCTGGTGCAGTTGGGCCAAACAAACCAGTTTAGAGGAGTGAAAACACTAAACCTTCAGCATTTTGGGAAGTAGCTCTCCCAGAGCAAGGGTCTTACAGGTTAGGGGCATTTTTTTGTTTCATGGATCCCTTAGACACAATCATTAAAACAACTGGTTCTTGCATACTCCCTCTGGAGATGTATCTTGAGTCAAATCCTTGACTTCGACATGGGTACCTGTTTATATTTGGATCTAATAACCATCAGCTTAATGGTGGGATTTAATCTAGTTAAGACATTAATGATGTAAGAGCCAACAGCACTTAACAGAGCCAGAAAGGTCAAAGGCCCTGCGATGGCTGATATCCATTCTTACCTACGAGGAGCCTGGAGATGAGACCAAGGACAAGTCATTTATTTCATCTCAGCCACCCCACTCCTTTTTGCAATACTTTCTTAATACAGCCAGGTTATTTCTAAGGATTCCTGAGTGGTTTATATAGAAACAACACTCTTTTCTTAAAGACACACAATACCTCCTTGTTCTGAATAAAGCAGGTCAAGTGCCTTGTCATATTGTAGAACTATTTCAACTAAGGAGTCTACCTGTTGTTAGATCTGGTCCTACTGGGTTTTTCCACAGGCACCTTTTCTGGTATGCCGATGGGTACTATAGGTAGTCATTTTGTCCTCCCTGTTAGGGAGTTTTCTTTTGACCTAATTATTTTAGCTAGTTAAAGATATGGGGTGATATATGGCTCTTAGATACTGTTGATCTTAGGGCACAGTTGTCAGGGCCCAGGGAGACTGGAATGCTGAGTAAAGGCTGGAGGGGATTTCGAGAGTGGGGCACTCATCAGAAGCAGCTGGTTGGCTGACCCAGCTGAAGAGCCAGGGAACAATCACTTCAGCCAGACTGGTTCACAATGGCTTCCAGCAAATCCAGAGCTCATAGCTGTAGTCTGCAGCTGGTTCCTTGCTACTAGCCTGAACCAGAAAGGCCATGGTTAGACATCAGGAAGAACTGTGCAATGAAGAGAAAAGAAAGTTTGGGATTTCACTGTCTTTCCTAAGTCTTGGAGATCTTGAAGCCAGAGAGAGACATGAGCTATACATTAATAACATAAAGTAGCCAAGGGATGAGCAGTCAGGCCAGGGAAGCCAAGGCATGGGGCTTGGGAGCGGGTATTTGAGGTGAGAGATTTAGAGGAGTAAACGTAATCTATTACCTGCTCACAATGGGACGAAATAGCCACAGGTTCCTCAAGACCATATTGGCA
>NW_022196891.1:28218734-28228059 GCF_008632895.1 Mastomys coucha | reverse complement strand
AAAAAAAAAAAAAAAAAAAAAAAAAAAACCAAAAAACCAATAGAAGGAATAATGTGATGGCACCAGTGAAGGTCAGCAGACTAGGTAGACATAACATTTCAGCTGAGCAAGGTCAATTGTCTGGCCAAGGAGTAACACCCCAAGAAAGTGTGGTGGCTTGAATATGCTTGGCCCAGGGAGTGGCACTATTTGGAGGCCTTGTTTGAGTAAGTGTGCCCTTGTTTGTGTAGGTGTGACCTTGTTGGAGTAGGTGTGGCCTTGTTGGAGAAATTGTGTCCTTTTGGGGGTAGGCTTTGAGACCCTCCTCCTAGCTACCTTGAAGCCAATCTTCTGTTTGCCTTTGGAACAAGATGTAGAACTCTCAGCTCCTCCTGTACCATGTCTGCCTGGAGGCTGCCATGCTCCCGCCTTTATGATCATGGACTGAACCTCTGAACCCGTAAGTCAGCCCCAATTCAATGTTGTTCTTCTAAGCATTGCCTTGGTCATGGTGTCTGTTCACAGAAGTAAAACGCTAAGATAGAAGTTGAGCTCACCTTAATCCAATACTTAAGAAAATGTTAATGTTTTCACTTTGAAAAATGCATTTGCATGTGTATGTGTGTACATGCACACATGTGTTCATATGTGGGTACATGTTTGTGGGGGTACACAGTGTTCTCCCACCCCAATGCTCTCCTTGTTTCCCATCCTGTCTGCCCCCTCTATCTATGGTTTCCCTGTCCATGATTTTACTTACCTTTGGTCAGCTGTGGCTAGACATACATACATTCTTAGTCAGTCTCTTTAGTCTGGTAGGCCACAGAAGAGGAGAGACATTCTATAGGGCTCTTTGCCACTCTTTGCTTAGGTCATTGTCTTGCTACATCCTAAGATAGAAATAACCTGGTTTTTGGTGTTTAGTGTTTGGTGCTCATAGCTGTGGCCATTTATTTATGCTTTTTAAAATTACATATTAATAAAAACATAATACAAAACATTTTATAATCTTAAAATGTCCTATAAATACTTAAAAGCTGCTTTTTTTTTTAAAAATCCAGTTTTAAAAATTTTAAATGCCAAAAAAAATAAACCAAAACAAAAAAGAAAAGAAACATTGAGTAATGGAGTTCCTTTTTTTTTTTTTTTTTTTTTTTTCGGCTAACTTCTTCTGGGCCTTCACTCCATAGAAGAAAACTGGTTTTTCCTTTGCCAGCAGAGATCAGTTAAAAGGTTTTTGGTTAGGAGTTGGACCCTCGGCTCACTTCCTCCTCTCAGTACTGGGACTCTGTCTTGCTTGATAATAAACAAACAAACAAACAAACAACTAGAGATAGATTACTACATAGCCCAGGTAAACCACTCCTGAGTGTTTATGTGGAGGACTCAAATCAACAGATTACAGAGACGCTGTGAGAGCCAAAGTTATGTTTTAAGATTTTAATTACTGTTCCTAAGATCCATTAAACAAAAATGCCTCTAACTTGTAAGACCCTTGTTCAAGGACACACTTCCTGTTGGAGTAATGCTTTTCTGTACTGTGTGAAGATGTATCTCTGTCCTTCCTTGCCTGATTAAGGCATCTTCTGATTGATTAAAATAAAATGCCTATGGCCTATATCAAAAGGCAGACTAGTAAGGCGGATGAAAAGTATTCTAGTAGAGAAAAGAACCCTGGGAAAGGATCAGAGGGGGGAAATTCACCATCCGGACATGAAGGAAGTTGGATGTATGACACTGAGGAGAGGGAAGTAAACAACCACGTGGCAGGATGTAGATTAGTATAAACAGAATAACTGAGTTAAGAGATGGTTGGGGGGTGTACTGGCTGGTTTTGTGTGTCAAGTTGACATAAGCTGGAGTTATCACAGAGAAAGAAGCCTCTATTGAGGAAACACCTTCATGAGATCCAGTTGTAAGGTATTTTCTCAATTAGTGATCAAGGGGGGAGGGCCCATTGTGGGTGGTGCCATCCCTGGGCTGGTAGTCCTGGATTTTATAAGAAAGCAAGCTGAGCAAGCCAGGGGAAACAAGCCAGTAAGGAGCATCCCTCCATGGCTTCTGCATCAGCTCCTGCATCAGCTCCTGCTTCTTGACCTGCTTGAGTTCCAGTTCTGACTTCCTTTGGTGATGAACAGCAATGTGGAAAGTGTAAGCTTAATAAACCCTTTCCTTCCCAATTTGCTTCTTGGTCATGATGTTTTGTGCAGGAATAGAAATCCTGACTAAGACAAATTGGTACCGGGAGTGGGGTATTCTTGTGACAACCTGACCATGTTTTGAGGAGGACTATGGAAGGACTTTGGAACTTTGAGTTAGAAGAGTCATTGGGATGTTAAGAGCTCTGTGGGCTGTTCTGTAGGAGCTTGGAAGATCATGTTGAGAACAGTGCAGAAGATGGAGGCCTGGCTTGTGAAATTTTGGAGGGAAGGTTAAAGACTCTTATCAGGGCTGTTGCTATTTTGATTGTGAAGATTCTGTGGTTTTGGTTAGCTGGGGCTGAAGAATCAGCCGTAATTAACAAGATAACAGAACTACTAAAGCAAAACCTTTGCATTACTGGGACTATTGGTGCTGGTTAGCTGGAGCTAAGAAATTAGTGGTGATTAAGAAGAGACCAGCATCATTGAAGTGACATCTTCTGGGAAGTGTTTTTCCGAGAGCACAAAGAAGCTGTGTTCCAGGGATAGCCACGGTTGCATCTTGTGCTGCAGCTGTACTTGGTAGTGTGTAAGAGTCACCCAGGTGGTACTGGTTTTGGAGGCATGAGGGGGTCACAAAGAGCTCGGCACTGTGAGAGGTCATGGAAGGCCATTGGTGAAGGTGCAGCCTCAGTTGCAATCGATGGCTCAGGACTGAAGGGGTCAAGGAAAGGAGTTGAGGCTTGGCGCCATGAAGAGAGCCTATGAGAGGTTAATGGTGAAGCCTAGTTGCCGTGGAAAACAGCAGTGTTTTGAAGATGCCAGTACCGTGGGATGATCACCAAGAACAGCAGCAGCAGCAGCTTAATTGAAGTTCTGACTGAAAACAGTCTGTGAGGCTGGGTAATCTAGCTAGCTAGCCACTTTGAAATTGTCTCAGATGGGGATTTTTTGAGAAAACAGCATTGAGGCAGTCTGAGGTAGGATCAAGAAGGAGGCTGGGATAAGCATGTCTCAGCGACTCAGCATCTCTGAGGGTGAATCTTGTCAGGGCTGCTCTACCTTCATTAGTGTCTGTAAACACATAAACTCTCACAGGTAAGACACATGTCCACAATAACATGTATGGAAAGTGCAGTGTGCACCATTCAGTTAAAGACGATTCTCTGCTCTCTGTTTGAGCAGGTAAGGTTCAATGTCTTTCTTTATAAGCTAATTTAGATTGTATAACCAAACTGTCATATACTTTTCTATCTGTGCTATTTGAAAAGATGGTATGCTACGTCTTGAGAATTTTGTGGCAAACAAGATTTATTGGCTATACGTAGCTGAAGTTCTGGCTAGAGACATTTTCATGTATAAGCTGGTCTCAGAGCCATTCCCATGAAGAGGGATCAGCAATTTATGTCACCTGTTTTGTTTTTCTTGGTTTCTTTCAAGTCTAAAGTCAGGATATTCGGGGGTCTCCCCCTGTCAAATCTGATTTTTGTCCATTTGAAAGGAATCCACATCTTTTCTTTTCCTGTGGAAACAAAACCAAAGCCTCTCCCGAAGCATAACATATTTTCCCCCTCTAATTTGAAGTTAGAACATCCTTAATAGAAACAGGCTAAGTTAGTTCAGCAGTTTTTTCCATAATCCAATGTCTTTCAGCAGCTGTTGTTTTATGTTCATTAGAAGTCAGCTGTTGGAGTAGCTGTTCTGGTACCTGTAACTTTTCTTCCGCCATAGGCTATTGTTCTATCCAAACAGGTTTGTCAGTTTGCCACTTTAGTGATAGGGCAGCAGTGATGTAGCAGCAGTGGCTCCCCCAAGTAAAACTGAAGAGTCAGCCTCTGTTTCATCCTGCTTATGGACAGCTTAGACAGTCTGTTACTGTCTTTGATAACATTTTAAAATTTCTTTATTAGGAACATCTCCTCTTTCACAGCCTGTCTCTAAAGTTGGAGGAATGATAATCCGTGATTCCCACTGTTTCAATAGCTCTCTTCCCCATAAATTCATGGCTATAATTAGCTACATGTAGCCTTAGTTTTCCTATTTGATCTTCTGGTCTTCTGTATTTAATCTATTTTAGATTTTGTTTTACCTGAGACTGAGACTATTTGTCTGCCGTCCTTTAGGGAGTGACCTGATCTTTCACAGCTACAGTAATGGGTGTTTTGTGTTTCTATATTTCCTGTAATTGTTTGTCCAACCATAACTGAATTGTGATCATTAAATTCTATATTTGCAGTAGTTTTAATCTACAAAGAGATGTTGATCTGGCTCTTAAAGGTCTAATAGCCTTTTTTGCATTTTCAAAAGCTAATTATTTAACTAAAATTTCTCTAGCAGTTGGATCTGATATTGCTCTAATTAGATCTATAGTTAATCTTTGTAAAAAGTCAGTGAAAGATTCATTTGGACCTTGAGTTATCTTTGTAAATGATTCAGCTTGTCCCTGTTGTTCAACCTTGTCCCAAGCATTAAAGTTATTGTTTGACATTGTTGTAGGACAGCATCATCAAGTGTTATCTGTATTCTCAATTCTGAATATGGATCTTCATCTAGTAATAGATCTTGACAATATCAATGCCTCTAGTTCTATTTTGTTACTCCCTGGTTAAAACCTAATCTTTCCACCATGTTATCCATTGTAGTTGAGGACTGGGTTCTAAGATGGATGTTATCAAATATTTTGGAATTAGATGATTTTGTGTGTCTCAGTTATTAAGTATCTGTTTGACATATGGCAAATGTAAGCCATAGGTTATTATGGCTTAAATCTTGTGTCTCTCTATAAATTGCCACCTGAAATCTTGATAAGCCTGTGGACTTCTTTCATATCTTCTTCTAATTCCATTAACAAGGCTAGGAAAGGCATTTTAGGATTTTTAACAGATATAGACTGACATTTTGCTGTCTTGTTACAATGTGGTACTGTAGGTTGTAGTCTTCTCTCCTCTTCACTGTCTTAGTATTTTCCTCGATTTTATTTATATATTTTTTCCAATTTTCTTCTAAGGCTTGTCTCCAATTTTCATCTTTTTCCCTGGTTTGCATCTCTATCATCTTATTATCTTTTTAAAAATTGTCTTTAGTGTTTTTTTTACAGTCTAGTCATTGTTCTCCCTCCCATTCTGCCCTCTGACAGATCCTCATCTTATTCCTCCTCCCCCATCTCCAAGAGGATGTTCTCACCTCACACACACACCCACACCCCGCCAGGCCTCCCCACTCCCTGGGGCCTCAAGTCTCTCAAGGGTTAGGTTCATCTTCTCTTACTGATGAAGCCAGACCAGGCAGTCCTCTGCTGTATATGTGTCCAGGGCCTCGGGCCAGCTAGTGTTGCTGCCTGGTTGGTGGCTCAGTGTCTGAGAGATCTTGGGAGTCCAGGTTAGTTGAGACTGTTGGTCTTCCTATTGGGGTCGCCCTCCTCTTCAGCTTCTTCCAGCCTTTCCCTAATTCAATCACATGGGTCCACAACTTAAGTCCATTGGTTGAGTGTAAGTATCTGAGTCTGTCTCAGTCAGCTGGTTGTTGGGCCTCCCAGAGGGCAGTCATGCTAGCCTCCTGTCTGTAAGCGCACCATAGCATCAGTAATAGTATCAGGCCTTGGAGCCTCCCCTTGAGATGGGTCCCATTTTGGGCCAGTCACTAGACCTCCTTTTCCTCCTTTTCTTCTTCTTCTTCATTTTTGTCCCTGTAGTTATTTTAGGCAGGAAAAATTCTGGGTTATAGTTTTTTACTATAGGATTGATGGCAACTCCATCCCTCTATTTATGCTCTGTCTTTCTACTGGAGGTAGATTCTACACATTCCCTCTTCCCACCATTGGGCACTTCATCTAAGGTCCCTCCCTTTGAGTCCCGAGATTCTGTCACCTCCCAGGTCTCTGGTACATTCTAGAGGGTTCATTCTTATTTATATACTCTTGTTAAGGTTTGGTATTATAATGATAAATACTGATCCCCAAGGCCTGGTTGCCTCCAGCTTTGAGAGAATCTGCACACAGACCCAAAAGACAAGATGTAACATTGCCCCCCCAAGTTATCCCTGATTTATGAATAAAGATGCCTATAGCCTATAACTGGGTGTAATTGAGATAGGCAGAGTTTTTGGATCCTGGGCTTGGGATCATAAGAGAACCAGAAAGAGGAATAATGAGAGAAAAAGAGAGGAAGATGTCATGGAGTAAGGAATTGGCCATGTGAACTGGTCAGTTAGAGTAAGAACAACCCACATGGAACATGGAAAGTTATAATTCAGGGTTATTGAAAGAAAAGTAGATTCTAATAGCATAGAGGGCAGACATCTGCCTAGCTCTAGTGCCAATTTAGGTTTATTATAAACTTGAAATGTGTGTGTTTTTTAAATCTGGGCACTGAATGATCAAAGGCAGGGTATAAACCCAGATTTAAGATTAAATATTAACTACAACATACTTTTCTAATTTTTCTTCTAAAGTTTGTCTCTATTTTTCATTTCTCTCCCTTTCTTGTATCTCTGTCATCTTAGTATCTTCCTTATTTTTATTTATACAATTTTCTATTTTTTTCTTCTAAGGTTTGCCTTCACTTTTCATTTTTTTCTTTGTCTAAGTCTGTTTTATTTTGATCTCTCTTAGAAAGAATATATAACATTGTAATTTTATACAAGTCATTGATATGCTGATAAGTGAAACAAAACTACACGGGGAACCAGGTGCCCTCTGTCATTGCACTTTACTCTATTTTTTAAATTGATTAATTCATGATATATCCAAATATCATTCTCCTAGTACCCCCTCACACAGACCCTTCCCCCATCCCCCTCCTCCTCTGAGAAGAGTGATCCTCTTCTGGGTGTCCCCCTCACCCCCATCAAGTCACTTTCTCACTGAGGCCAGACAAGCAGCCCAGTTAGGGAATGGGATCCACAGGCAGGTGACAGAATCAGGGACAGCCCGAGCTCCAGTTGTTGGGGGACCTGCATGAAGACAAAGCTGCTCTTCTGCTACACATGTGTGTGGGGCCTCGGGTTAGCCCAAGCTCCACCCCCTTTGGTTGGTGGTTCAGTCTCTGGGAGCCCTGAAGGTCCAGGTTAGTTAACTCTGTTGGTCTTCCCATGGAGTTCCTGTCTTTTTTGGGTTCCTCAATCCTTTCCCCAATTCTTTCACAAGACTCTCTGAGCTCCATCTTGTGGCTGGTGATGGGCCTCTACATCTATTTTCATTGGCTGCTGGGTGGAGCCTCTCAGGAGACTGTTATGCTGGGCTCCTCCTATCTGCAAGTATCATTAATAGTGTCAGAGATGGGTTCTTGCCCATGGGATAGGTCTCAATTTAGACCAGTCATTGGTTGGCCATTCCCCCCAGTCTCTGCTCTATCTCTGTCCTTGAACATCTTATAGGCAGGACACATTTTGGGTCAAAGGTTTTGTGGGTACGTTTCTGTCCTTATCCATCTATTGGGAGTCCTGCCTGGCTACAGGAGGTATGCCAATAGCCAGCTTTGGTATCTGTGGGGTAGGTAAACTGATTGGCAGGCTGCCAATGGGGGTGAGTGCTTAGAGCCACTGATGGGATTGGTCCAGATGCTGAAGGAGGCTGCTGCCTATTGCAGCCAATGATGAGAGAAATCGGTCAGCAGGCTCTTCTCTGAGGGAACAAAGCTTAATTTACTGGATCTGACTGAAGTCCTTGGGGCTGGTGAGAAAGAAAAAGAAAAAGAAAATTCATACATGCACATACACACACATACATACAGAGTAAATGAATCGAAAGGTAGATTCCAATAACTTTATAAATGGAAATATGTATATGCATACATACAGACAGACATATACACATTCACACATAGAATGGATGAAGCAAAGTTTCAGTGATCAGGCTTCAAGCATTTCACACATGCGCATATACAGACATACCCGTTGGATGAGTGGAACCAAGTCCCAACACACTCTCACACAAACTTTACACATATGCATACATACACATACATATATATATACACATATACATACATATATACATATGTACATATATACACATATACATATATGCATATACACTTGGAGGGTAGAAGGAATGAAGTTCCAATATACTCCTACAGGAACTTTACATATATACATACATACACAAGGTTGATGGATGGAAGGAACAATGTTTCAACAACTTTATTCTTTCTCCTATGGCTTATATATCCCAACAAAATCTTTCAAGCAGTATAAAATTACAATGTGATCAGTGTGATTATGTTTTAGCTTTCCTCTAGTGGATGACTATGAAAAACCATATTTGTTCCCCAATACCTTTATAAGAAATAGCATTATGTAGTACAGGTAAAGAAAACCAATTATTCCCAAGAACCCACATACATTTGTCACTAAGCAACTTGTTATAGATTAACAAAGTGTAAGCAAGAAATATAGTTTTCTCAGCCAGTTTCTCCTACAGGCAGGCAGCAATTTGCAGTTACAAAGAAAGGATTAATTATTTTATTATCCATCTTTAAAAGTAATCTTATAAGCATCTTGAAAAAATCACAAATCTAAAGTTTTATATAAAATCAGTCATATCGACTTTAAATCCTCAGAATGCACATCTACTCATCAGCAATTCTTGTCAGGAAGCTGAGGAAAAATCAGATATAAGGAATCAATTCTCACCAGTGCAGCCTGGTCATGTCAGCCAGGCCTGCCATTGTTCTTGTTCCCTGACCTTGAAAGGTCCCTAGCTTAACTGATAAGAGCGTGCCTTTCTGGACTTCAAATTGTTCCCTAAGATTTTCCACATCAGAGTCCGTAGCGTAAACATATTAGCCTAGCTTCACTAACAATTTTACATTTCTAAAAGCTTATAAGGGTAGTGGTCATAGCTGACAATCCACGCCTCTAAGTTCTTTCCTAGGATGGTGGATAAATCATTAATCTGCTCCATCAGCAATGACTGAAAGAGATCAATCACTATTGTTGTGAGTACCAGAGACACTGCCCAGTGAGCCCCCTTAGAATTTTCGTACAGTGCTTAGATCAAGAGGAAAGTAAGGGCAGCAAGAGGAGAATACCATAACCGCATGAAGTCTTCAGGACGCGTGGTCCTCTGGGCTGTTTCTCAATGGAGGTGCATCCATTGTGATTGGGCTATCCAGTGAGTTCTAAAGCTACTTGTCATTCCTCCTACATGACCAGCAGAAGTGGTCACTTCAGGATCCATATCCTTCACTGCTAGGAGTCTCAGATAG
>NW_022196891.1:28211183-28218724 GCF_008632895.1 Mastomys coucha | reverse complement strand
CCCCCGCCCCGCTTCCACCCACACACCCTGGGCCTCCCCCGTCTAGGTCTCTGGCAGGTTCTAGAGATTCCCCTGTTCTCCCTAGACCTGTTCTCTTCCCCTCCCTTTACCTACCCAGCTCCTCCCTCCCTCCACCTCTGATATCTATTTTATTTCCTTTTCTGAGAAAAATTCAAGCATCCCCCCCGCCCCCGTCTTGACCCTCCTTGTTATTTGGCTTCTTTTGGTTTATGGATTGTAGCATGGTTATCCTGTACTTCACGGCTAATATCCACTTATAAGTGAGTTCATACCATGCATGTACTTTTGTACATGCATGTACCTTACTAAGGATAATATTTTCTAATTCCACCCATTTGCCTGCAAATTTCATGATGTCTTTGCTTTTAATAGCTGTATTAAATTCCATTGTGTAAATGGATATTCTTCAGTTGAGAGACATCTAGGTTTTTTTCCTGTTTCTGGCTATTACAAATAAAACTTCTATGAACATAGTTGACCAAGTGTCCTTGTGGGATGGTGGAGCATCTTTTGGGTATATGCCTAGGAGTAGCTTTTTGGGGTATAACTGGGTCTTGAGGCAGAGACAACCAAATTGATTTCCAGAATGATTGTACAAGTTTGTACTTCTCCCAGCAATGGAGGAATGTTCTCCTTTCTCCTCTTTCTCAACATCCTCGACAGGATGTGCTGCCACTTGAGTTTTTGATGTTAGCCATTCTGATGGATGTAAGGTAGAATCTGAGTTGTTTTGATTTGCATTTCCCTGATGACTAAGGATGTTAAATGTTTTTCTGCTATTAGAGATTCCTCTGTTGAGAATTCTCTGTTTAGCTCTGTAGACCAGGTTTGTTTGTTTTTTGAGACAGGGTTTCTCTGTATAGCCCTGGCTGTACTGGAACTCACTCGGTAGACCAGGCTGGCCTCGAACTCAGAAATCCATCTGCCTCTGCCTCCCAAGTGCTGGGATTAAAGGCGTGTGCCACCACCACCCTGTAGACCAGTTTTTAATTAGGTTATTTAGGTTGTTGGTGTCTAACTCTTTGAGTTTCTTTTATGTTTTGGATATTAGCCTTCTGTTAGATGTAGGGTAGGTGAAGATTTTTCCCCAACCTATAGGTTATCATTTTATCCTATTGACAATGTCCTTTGACTTACAGGAGATTTTCAGATTCATGAAGTTCCATTTATTAATTGTTGACCTTAGTGCCTGATCCACTGGTGTTCTGTTCAGGACATTTTCTCCTGTACCAATGAGTTCAAGGCTATTCTCCTCTTTATGTTCTATTAGATTTAGTGTATCTAGTTCTAAGTTGAGGTCTTTGATCCACTTGGACTTGATATTGTGCGGGTTGGTGAATATAGACCTATTTGCATTCTTCTACATGCAGACATCCCATTAGATCAGCATCATTTGTTGAAGATGCTTTCCCTTTTTCGTTATATGGTTTTGGCTTCTTTGTAAAAAAATTAAGTGTCTATATATCTGTGGGTTTATTTCTGGGTCTTTGATTTGCCTCCATTGATCAACCCGTCTGTTTCTATTCCAATACCATGCAGTTTTTATTACTGTTGTGCTGTAGTACAACTTGAAGTCAGGGATGGTGACACCTCCAGAAGTTCTTTTATTGTACAGGATTGTTTAGCTATCCTGGGTTTTTTGTTTTTGAATATAAAGTTGAGAATTGTTCTTTCAAGGTCCATAAAGAATTGTATTGGAATTTTGATTGGAATTGCATCGAATCTGTAGATTGCTTTTGGTAAGGCGGCCATGTTTGCTTTGCTAATTCTACTGGTCCATGAGCATAGTAGATCTTTTCATTTCTGATTTCTTTTTCAACTTCTTTCTTCAGAGGCTTGAATTTCTTGTCATGCAGGTCTTTCCCTTGCTTAGTTTGAGTTACACTTAGATATTTTATATTATTTATGGCCATTGTGAAGTTGTCTCCTTAACTTCTTTCTCAGCCTGTTTATCATTTATATAAAGGAGGGCTACTGATTCCTTTGAGTTAATTTTATATCCAGCCATGTTTCTGAAGGTGTTTATGATCGGTAATTCCCTGGCAGAATTTTGGGGGTCACGTATGTATACTACATCATCTGCAAATAGTGATACTTTGCTGTCTTCCTTTCCATTTTGTATCCTTTATCTCCTTTAGTTGTCTTATTGCTCTGGCTAGGACTTTAAGTACTATATTGAAAGATAGGGAGAGAGTGGGTAGCCTTGTCTTGTCCCTGATTTTAGTGTAATTGCTTTAAGTTTCTCTCCATTTAGCATTGGTGGCTCTTCTTTGAAAGTCTGGTAGAATTCTGCACTAAAACCATCTGGTTATTTTGGTTGAGAGACTTCTAATGACTGCTTCTATTTCCTTAGGGGTTATAGGACTCCTTAGTTTGTTTACTTGGTCTTGATTTAACTTTGGTAAGTGGGATCTATCAAGAAAATCCTCAATTTCATTTAGACTTTCCAATTTTGTGGAGTATAAGCTTTTGAAGCATAACCTAATGATTCTTTGGATTTCCTCAGTTTCTGTTGTTATGTCTCCCTTTTTCATTTCTGATTTTGTTCATTTGGATATTGTTTCTCTGCCTTTTAATTAGTTTGGGTAGGTGTTGTCTATCTTGTTGATTTTCTCAAAGAACCTGCTCTTGGTTTCATTGGTTCTTTGAATTGTTTTTTTTTTTTTTTTTTTTTTTTTTTTTTTTTTTTTTTTTTTTTTTTTTGGTTTTTTGAGACACGGTTTCTCTGTGTAGCCCTGGCTGTCCTGGAACTCACTCTGTTACCAGGCTGGCTTCGAACTCAGAAATCTGCCTGCCTCTGCCTCCCAAGTGCTGGGATTAAAGGCATGTGCCACCACGCCCTGTACTCCTTGTTTCTAATTTATTGATTTCAGCCCTGAGTTTGGTGTTTTCCTGCTGTCTACACCTCTTGAGTGTGTTTGCTTCTTTCTGTTCTAGAGCTTTAGGTGTTAAATTGCTTGTGTGACATCTCTCCAGTTTCTGTATGAAGGTGCTTAGTGCTGTGAACTTTCCTCTTAGCACTGCTTTCGTTGTGTCCCATACTTTTGAGTATGCTGTGCCTTCATTTTCATTGAATTCTAGAATGTCTTTAATTTCTTTCTTTACTTCTTCTTTGACCCAGTCATTGAATAGAGAGTTGTTCCGTTTCCATGAGTCTGTAGGCTTTCTGTTTTTGCTGTTGTTGTTTTGTCCAGTTTTAATCCATGGTGATCTGAGAAGATGGAAGAGGTTATTTCAATCTTCTTGTATCTTGAAGCTTCTTTGTGACTGCTTATATGGCTAGTTTTAGAGAAGGTTCTGTGAGGTGCTGTGAGGCTTCGTCTGGATGTCCTGTCTATTGGTGTGAGTGGGGTGTTGAAGTTTCCAACTATTAATGTGTGGGGTTCAATATGTGATTTAAGCTTTAGTAATGTTTCATTTATGAATGTGGGTACCCTTGCATTTGAAACATAGATATTCAGAATTGAGAAATCCTTTTAGTGGATTTTCTTTTCTTTCCTTTCCTGTCTCTCTTGATTGCTCTTGGTTGAAAGTCTATTTTATTAGATATTAGAATGGCTTCTCCAGCTTGTTTCTTGGGTTTGTTTGTTTGGAACAACTTTTTCCAGCCCTTTACTCTGAGGCAATGTCTATCTTTGTGGTTAGATGAGTTTTTGTGTACAGCAGAATGATAGATCCTGTTTATGCATCCATTTTGATAGCTTGTGTCTTTTTATTGGGAAATTGAGCCAACATTGATGTTGAGAGATATTAATGATCAATTATTGTTAATTTCTGTTATTTTGATGTTGGTGGTGTTGGTGGTGGTAGCAGCAGCAGCAGTAGTAGTAGTAGTGTGTCTTTTGTTTTTAATGGCATGAAATTATTTATTTCTTGTGTTTTCTTGAATGTACCTAACTTTATTGTGTTGGAGATTTCCTTCCAGTATCCTCTGTAGGGCTGGGTTAGTGAAAAGATATTGCTTAAATTTAGTTTTGTCATGGAATATCTTGGTTTCTTCATCTATGGTGATTGAAAGTCTTGCTGGGCATAGTAGTCTGGGATGATATCTGTGGTCTCTTAGGATCTTCAAGACATCTGTCCAGGCCCTTCTAGCTTTTAGAGTCTCTGTTGAGAAGTTGGGTATAATTCGGGTAGGTCTTGATAGCAGACACCAGATACAAGCAGCTCTGTGTTTTTGGAAGTTTAATTAGGAGGGGGGTGGGGAGTGAGGACTGCGGCGCGTGAAGGGAGAGAGAGGGGAGAGAGGGAAGAGAGAGAAAGATGGAGGAAAGTACCCATATATATATATGTCATGATGTAGCAGTCCAGGTAAAGGTGGGAGCTGAACCCAATGAATTCTGGGAATATCCGTTGTCTTGATGACAGGTCTGTGGGCCCGCCCACATCTGCCGTGCTGGGTGCTAACAGGTCTCCCATAATATGTTACTTGGCCTTTTTCCCTTATAGCTTTTAATATTTTTTCTTTGTTCTATAAATTTAGTGTTTTGATAATTATGTGGCCAGAGGATTTCTTTTTCTGGTCCAATCTATTTGGTGTTCTGTAAACTTTTTGTGCATTTATAGGCATCACTTTCTTTGGGTTAGGGAAATTTTCTTCTATGATTTTGTTTAAGATGTTTTCTGGTTCTTTGAATTGGGAATCTTCTCCTTCTAAAGGCCTTTACAAATCAAACACATTAAAATCCCAGTCTCTTAAAAATAGCCAGTATCTTTCAAAATCCAAGGTCTCTTAATTGTGGGCTCCAGTAAAATAAAAAAATAAACCAAATACTTTCTTACCTCAAGAGAGAAAAATTAGGGTACAATCAAATCAAATCAAAACCAAATCTCCACAGTATAAATAATTCAACGTTCAAGTATCTGAGATTCACTCATGATCTTCTGGGCTCCTCCACTATTGTTTTGTTGAACTTTTCTGTATTTAGTAACTTTTTTTGTCTCTGTGACTAGTCAACAGTGAATGAGGTGGATTAAAATCTTTCATTATGTTTTGATTTGTTGACTTTTATTTTCAGCTTATGACATGACAGTTGCCTGGCATGTATAGGTTTCCATAGGTATCAATATTATTGATAATATTATGATATAGCAATATTATTTTCTTGTTAAGCTTTTCTGAACTTAGTAATTTTTTTTTTGGTGACTAAGTAGCCTGTTGCCCACAAAGACCAGATGATGGCATCAGATCCATTGGAACAGGAGTTCCAGACCATTGTTAGCTGCCTTGTGGGTGGTGGGAATCACTGTCACATGGATACTGGGGTTGGATTACCAGTCCTTGGTCTTATGGAAGAGCAGCGGATGCTCTTAACCTTTGTGCCATCTTTTTGAGCCCTCCCCCTTTAAATTTGTTTTTAAATCATCATACAAGTAGCAAGCTTCGATATGGCATTTTCACACATGCTTTGTTTTTGTTGGTTTGCCTTCCTACATTTCTCCCACATCTCCCTTTGAAATAAAATTCTCACCATGATGTAGTGGCCTTTTTATGTTCAGTAATTCTTCTCCCAACCTTTTAAGGTTTTCACTATGTAGCCTAGCTTGTCATCAAATTCAAGATCCTCCTGAGTCAGCCTCCAGAATGCTAGATTATAGGTATGTACTACCATGCCATCATTACTTAGAATAATAATCTCATTATTTTTTATTTTTATTTTTTTTTGGTTTTTCAAGACAGGGTTTCTCTGTGTAGCCCTGGCTGCCCTGGAACTCACTCTGTAGACCAGGCTGGCCTCGAACTCAGAAATCCACCTGCCTCTGCCTCCCAAGTGCTGGGATTAAAGGCGTGCGCCACCACTGCCTGGCAATCTCATTCTTTTAAAGCCAATTTGTCTGATATGAATGCAGCTTTTGGTTAGTATTCATCTAAGATCTTTTTGTTTATATTTTTATGTGTAATAAAGGAGGTTGTCTTAATAAGAGTTGTTATTGTTATGATGAAACACCATGACCAAAGGCAAGTTGGGGAGAAAAAGGACTTAAACTTCCATGTTGCTGTTTATAATCAAAGAAAGTTGCCACGGACTGGGGTTTCTTACGGGGTCTTGTGCTTGATCAACACGTAGGTGGGAGGTACATGGTCAGGGATTATGGCAGAGTGCATGCCTGCCAAGTTCGGATATAGCCCTACTTAAACTCACTGGAACGCACACACACACACACATGTCACAGACTGGGGTTTCTTACTGGGTCCCTTGTTCCGAGGGAAGATGGGTTCTGGCCAGGTGTGCATGGGATTCGGCTTTGACAAACAGACTAGACACTGAAAGACCCCCGGAACTGGGGAGATCCTTACTCAAGTCTCGGGATGACGCGACCACCCAATGACTCACGAGAGACCGAACTTGCTGCAATCACATGAGGTTTATTGGGGATACCGGTACCGGGTTGATCTCATGACCTTGCTGGCCAGAGTTCGACGCCGGGGCCGATCTCGTGACCATGCTGGCCAGAGTTCGATGCCCGGGTCGATCTCGTGACCATGCTGGCCAGAGTTCCACACGGAACACAAGAAGTGTCGGGTATTTAAGGGAAGCTGGGGGCGGGGAGAGAGAGTTACCAAGGAGACAGAACATAAACAGTGGAGACTTTCAGAGGGACCCAACCCAAGGTATTCAGTTAGGGAGGGGAACACATTCATTCTAGGAATGCAATCTTCATCTACTGGTCAACAGGGTGGAGAGTCTCATAAACCAGTAGACCTTCATTCTTAGTTCTACCCTCATTGTGGATCAGCCAGGAGGGGCAGGTATCAGGAACCAGAGCCTCAGGGCTCTGGTTCCTAGAACCGGCTATTTTATATTTCTGGCTGGCTACAGCGGCCCTCCATGTCCTTTTAGGTAAAGGTTATACACCATACATTTGTATTAAATGCCCTCATTTTAAATTCTAAGATTCTCCAGCCTTTCAACACAAGTGGTGTAAGGTCTGAGTGTATTTCTTTAAAAATGACATGAGGCTTTTACAATCACTGCAAAAGAGAAATGAAAAATCTGGCAGCTCAGTAGTCGAGGTACATCTGAGGCCATCTAAAACACACTAGATCTAAAACATCAGCCATCTCCTCTGGACTGGTGCAGCACTCCCAGGCTCTGAGCACGTTCGGGCTGCATGGTCCTGGCCAGAGTCCCGGGGGGCTGCGGGTGTGCCAGCCAGGAGGGTAGAGGCTTGAATCTCCTCAGTGCTAAATGCTCGAATCTTCAATGTTGAATGCTCGAATCTCGAATGTTCAATCTCTTGAATCTCGACTGGTGCTGCACTCTTCATGGACCCGGGGGGGCTGCTAGTTTACCTAAGTTCTAGTTCTAGTCCAAGTGCTAGCGAGTCCGAATGTTGAATCTCGAATGTTGCATGTTGCAGACTCTCTCTCACACACACACATATATACTCTCAGATTAAGGTCCCGCCCATCCTAGGTAAAATGCCCACTATGCTAATCTTTTGGGGAACTAGAGACAGTCTCTTGCTAATTCCTAGGAGTGGTTCAGCTGTAGTACGTGACTGAGAATGAGGATTTT
>NW_022196891.1:28205437-28211081 GCF_008632895.1 Mastomys coucha | reverse complement strand
CTTCAGTGCCCTACCCACAATGCTGGAGGCAATTAGTTTGAATGGCTTAACATTCCAAGCCAGGGTTTTACTGGGACGTTGGAACGTTGGTGAAGGTCAGAGAGCAATGTCCGAATTTTCTCTTACTAGCTGTAAAGAAATGATATCTTGGTGAGCTCCTAGCACACAAGTACGAGGACATATCTGGGCTACCTCTGAGTTTGGGGTGCCAGGCGACAATGCAGAGGCAGGAGACTGACTTTCCTTGAAGTTTATGCCTCAAATACCGAGGTCACGCAAAGTGTGTGTGGCAGGAAGTCAGGACAGGAATTCAAACAGGGCAGGAACCTTGCGGTAGGAGCCAATGCAGAGACTATGGAGGGGTGCTGCTTATTGGCTTGCTTATCACGATTTGCACAAGCTGCTTTCTTATAGAATTCAGGACCACCAGCCCAAGAATGGCACCACCCATGATGGACCAGGCCATTCTCTACTAATTACTAATTAAGAAATGCCCTATAAATCTTATGTTGAATTTCCCTCCTTTCAGATAACTCTAGCTTATGTCAAACTGGTACAAAATTTACATTACATATTTATACAGTTTTTTTCTAAATGTATTAAGAAAGGATAGAACAAAGCCCAAATATTTATGGTGTTTTTTATAATTATATAATTACAGTTATTGATTCTCTTTATTTGTCTCATGTGAATTAAAATGATTTCTATGTCTACTTGGTTAAAGAGGTTCCTTTGGTATTTCTTGTAAGTTGAGTGTACTTGTAACAACACATTATCTTAGTTTCTATTATATGGAAATATTTTTGTTTTTATCTTCATTTGTACAAACTAACTTTGCTGGATATAAGATTCTTTGTGACAGTTTCTCCCTACCCACTTTGTGAATCTTGAAAGAAAACATTGTTGCAAAGAACAGAGAACAATGAACAAGATTAGAATAAGGGTGTAGGTGAAAGTCAAGACAAGCTTGTTAAGTGGATACTTGTGGGAAGTGATTACAGAAGAGATAAGAGGTTGTAAGGGAAGGCATACTGTGGTTCCTAAGGCTGGCGATTATTTTGGTTGCTTATGGTTACTGGTTACTACGACAACATTTTGATCTAAAGCAACTTGAGATGTTTGCAGCCTAGTTTTTTTGTCAAGTTGACACAAATTGGTCATCTGAGAAGATGAAAACACCTTCAATAGAAAAGAGCCTATGGGGCATTTCATTAATTGGTGTTTGCTGTGGGTGGGCCTAGCCCACTGTGAGCAGTACCAGCCTGGGTTGGTGGGTGGTATGAGAATGATGGTTGACCATGAGCATGGTGAGCAAACTAGTAAGTTCCTGCCTGCATAGTTCCTGCCTCTTCCTGCTTAGATTCCTGCCCTGACTTCAATGTCCTTCAATGAAGGACTATAATGGGGACCTGTAAGCCAATAAGCACTTTTCTCTCCAAGTTGCCTTTTTTTGTTGTGGTGTTTATCACAGCAGCAGAAAGCAAGTCAGGACAGAGATGAAGGGTTTATTTAATGTTACACTTCCACGTAATGGATCATCACGGAGGGAAATAAAGGAAGGAGCTCAAACAGGAACTTGGGAGCAGGAGCTGTAGCAGAAACCATAAAGGAACATGGCTAATTGGTTTGCTTGCTTTGCTTGTGCTCAGCCGGCTTTCTTCTACAGCCTAGGCCCACCTGCCCAGGGGAAGCACCACTCTGATGTGGGCTGGGCTCTCTCATGTCAATCATCAACCAAGACAACGCCCCACAGACATGCCCACAGGCCAATCTGCTGGATGCAATTCTTCAACCAAGGATCTCTCTTCTTGGATATGTCAAGTGGACAACCAAGATTACTTATCTCAAGGACCTTCCTCTAAGATGGTTCAGAAAAAGTTATGTGTGTCTGAAGAGTGTGAAAAAGAATGAGATAATTAAATGAATAAAATGTGGCATTTTTTTTTTTTTGGTATTAATTTTGGTTTTGCAACTTTTTTCTTAGTTTGAATTTCTTCCAAGTAGAAAATTAAAAAAAGAAAACTGTTCAGACAAGGGGAAAAATCAGCCACATTCTTGACCAAAATAGCACAAAAACAGTCTCTAGGCCACACACTGAAATTCTTCTCCACTGAAACCTCTTGGGCCAGGTCTGCACAGTTCAAATCACTTCACAGTAGCAAAGTCTTCCATATTCTTACTAGGATGGCCCATTAGGCCTCACTTAAAGCATTCCACTGCTTTCCAAATCCAAAGTCTCCAAATCCACATCCCTCTAAACAAAAACATGGTCAGGCCTATCACAGCAATACCCAAGTCCCTGGTACCAACTTCTGTCTTCATTAGGCTGCTTCTTCGTTAGGATTTTATTGCTATGAAGAGACACCATAACCAAGGCAACTCTCATATTGGGACAGCATTTAATTGGAGCCCACTTGCAAGTTCAGGTTCAGTCTTATTACCATCATGGTGGGAAGCATGGCAGTGTCCAAGCAGACATAGTGCTGGAGGAGCTGAGACTTCTACATCTTGTTCTGAAGGCAATCAGAAGAAGGTTGTCTTCCATGTGGCTAGGAAGAAGGTCTCAAAGCCCATCCCCACAGTGACAAACTTCCTCCCAAGGCCACACTTCCTAATAGTGCTGCTCCCTGGGCCAAGTGTATTCAAACCACCACAATCTCTAATAGACTTTTCACAGATGGAGAAGAATTGATGGGGGGAGGGTCTTTAGAAGGTATGAGGAGGGTTTGGCTCTCTCTCTCTCTCTCTCTCTCTCTCTCTCTCTCTCTCTCTCTCTGTGTATGTTTTGAGATAGTGCCTCATGCCAAATCCTTTATATAGCCAAGGATGGTCTAGAACTCTTGATCCTCCTGCCTCTATCTCCCAAGTTCCGGGATTATAGGTGCGCACCACTATCCAAACTCTTAGATTTCTTTCCTAACAGAAGCACAGAGTTGGATCTCCAAAGTGGCACTGAATAAGTGGACCCCCCTCCCCCAGCTCAGTCTTCTCTCTCCAATCTGCTCTTTGCCTGGCTCATCAAAATGTATTCATTCCAAGGAAAATAGATCTTGCTAGGAGACTCGTAAGGAAATCTCACACCCCAACAGCCTCTCTTAGGGTGATACAGAGCAAAAGCCCATGGTTTGGAGGGATCTTTTTGGTACTCCTTCAAACCCCTTCATCATACACACACACACACACACACACATATATATATTCACATTTCAAGACCACTTTATTACCAAAACAAAGGAGACTGGCATTTAAATAAATTATACAAATATCTCAAGAGGTAAGGGTTGCAGCCTTCCCAGGGAATCTATGTCATAGGTCAGTGTCTGTAAGAACATGCACAGGTATTGAAAATCTGGATTACTGTTCCCTTACACCCGCCCTTCATGCCTTAGTCATGTCCAGGGCAGCAGTTTGTGGGATGTTTACATTCTTCCCCAAGAGTTGCAACTGTGGAGTTTTCTCCAGCACCTTTTTATTGTACCCTCGCACACTCTATTTCTAACCACACCTTCCCCATGGGTTCTGTGAGTGTATACAGATTCAACATGTTTGCAGATCCACATCCCCAGACTCCAAACCCCAGCCACATTGAGTCTGCCATTCCTTTTAGTTCCAAGCCTGGGCTGCAGGTTAATGGGATCTAGACACTTGGTTTAAAGGGGATTTATAATGTCCTGAGGCTCCGTGACCTTCTCTGCTTCCTGGACTTTGGAGGAGGTGGAGTAGGGGAGGATAGATTGTCATTGGCTGAGGTTTTTTTACCTTCTGGAATTTGGCACTTTGAGCGCAGGGCACAGTGGATCCTAGATAACATTGTCTTTCTGCCTTCCAAGTTTTGGGCTCCATTGGCAGCCAGATGGCATAATGAACTCACTGAGAAGGAACAGCTGTGGCCAAGAATGTGTTGGCTTGTTGACAGAGCCCCGTTCTTTAACTCTATGAAGACTAGCTCACCAGTTTACTTAACACAAACATACATAACGAAGGTCAGGCTGAAGTTAATAATTGGGTTACTTTCCTATGTTGGGCTGGCCCAACCTGTTGGCACAGGGCTCATTACATTGAAGGGACTTGAAAAACAAAGAAGAGACGCCAGATTTTCTGTGTGGGTGTGGGGGGGGAGGGAGAGAGAGAAAGAGAGAGAGATAATGAGAGAGAGAAATAGAGAGAGAAATAGAGAGAGAGAAGAGAGACTGTATTTACTTTCAAGTCGACAGTAGGATGTCTCTAGAAATCTCTCTGTTTACCTGAGAATTTAACCCCTATTGTCACTTTCCCTAGGGTAAAAAGGTCTGGAGATTGTTAAGAGTTCCATGTAGAGGGAGATCCAGTCTGGAATAGTCCTTCACATCTATACCCAGTAGGGTTTTGAAGCTGGTACCTCAGGACTTCCTGCCCTGCCTGTCAGGATCTACCATCACAGACAGCTCTGGGGTACAGGCTAATAGGGGAGGGTGCAAATGACTTGTCCTTTCCAAGTGAAAATGGACATGGCAGATTTTCCAAGTGAGGCACCATGGGCTCCGAGGTCAGGTGGACGGTCAGGACCTAGGACCCACCAGTTTTGCCTGAGTTTACATTAGCAATCTATTACCCCTTCCCTTCATCCAGTAAAGAGGGTTTCTTAGAAGATTTTGTGCAGAATAGCTGCTGCTGTATCAGAGGATTCTGCTAGTCCCCTGCTCCTCAGAATGGGGCAGCCTCCAGGCGGGGAAGATTCAGAAGGTGGAGTCAGCCCCTTTGTGGGCTGTCCCTGGAGAGGTAGTGCTGATAATCTCGAGGGTCCCTATCCACTGTCCACACTAGTGACTGAAGTGCTGAACACCAGTGGGGGCCTGCGTAGTCTTAGAACAATGAGAGAGAAATGGGCACAAAGACAGAGTCTCCTGGATTGTGGGCAGTACCGTGTCATTGAGGCACAAAGCTAACAACTAGAAGAAGCAACGGGAGGGACAAGCTTCCACATTCTAACCCCGTTCTTTCTTGTGTCCCACGACATCCTGAAACCTCCTCAGGCCTAGTCACTCAGGACACAGACCCATTTGAACTGCATCCCAGCTCAGCACAGTTGCTCTCATCATTCTGTTCTTAGCTCACTCTTAAGGCTGGAAGTCAAGGTGTCCATCAGCTGCCATGGGTGGGGCTTGCATTGATGGGTGCAATGAGCTTATAGCTGGCCCAGGCTTGAGTGGGAAGGGGGAGGTGATGAGATGGGTTCACCAGAGTCTCATCTTTGTCAGGGCAGGTTCATCCAGCTGCAGAGGCCGAGATGGCTCTCTCCCAGGGAGACAGGGAGAGAGGGAAAGGTGGGAGAGAGAACAAAGAGTTGAGAGAGGCTCTAGCATCTTGGCAGACATACTCTTCTCTCAGTCACTCCTGCGATCCCGAGTTTATCATCCATGGAAATCCCAGATACCAGGTGCTCAGGAGGAAGTGTGGGAATCAAATGGGTCCTCACAGGACAGTCAGGGTCTCTGTGTGAAACATGGTCCCGAACATCTCCTGCAGAAATCACAGGAAGGATAGGTGAGGGGAGAGGGATAGATCTGCTGGAGTTCGACCAAGAAGTGACTACGTACCACGGGCCAGAATGAAGCACCCTGAGACTGTATTTGCCAGTGAGCAGGGGAGAGGCAGGCTAGCATAA
>NW_022196891.1:28190437-28202937 GCF_008632895.1 Mastomys coucha | reverse complement strand
CAAGAAAGTGAAGGTGGTGGGTGGCGAGACAGCATATATATAAGTAGCCATCGATAAAATTAAATCTTCATGTCAGATGCCTAATCATCACTTAATCCTAAACAGAAACAAGTCCAGGGTGTCAGGCAATGGTTGGCGGTGCCATCCTACAGATGGGGACCCGAGATTCAACAGAACGAGAGGGCAGAATTGGTGTTGGAACTTAAACTATCTCCAGTTCTTTCTGATGCCCGTTTGTTCTCCTGTTTGTGAGAGCTGGAACCTAGGATTCTTTAGGTGTGGAGACCTTACCCCCTGGAAGTTGCTGGCTGGGGCTTCTGGAGCATTTGCCTGGGCAAAGAGGACTGCATCGTGGATGCTGGGGAACACGTGATTGCGCTGTACACACCCATCTTCAAAGACACCTCCGTGGCTGATGTCATTGTACACCTGGGCTGTAAAGGGGGCAGGTAAGGGGAAAAGGTAAACAACCTTGGTGGGTTGGAGTTGGTGGGAGGGGCTGGTGGGGAAGCCGACAATTGGCCCTGCAGTATCAGTTCTGGACGGCAGAGGGCAGTATGAGCTCGAACATGCTGAGCTCTCAAACTCTTGCAGAGAGAGGGAAGTGGTTGGATTTGAGATGTCCTTGCTTGTCAAGGAAAGGTTAATACATCCATGTGGAGATGGCTGCCAATTCCAGCCCTCAAGACTTAGTCTTCCTCTTTCCTCAAACTTCTAACATGTGGCCGAGCCCTTACTCTGATCACGTTCTGGAGATGGTTTTGGGGGCGTGGTCACGGGGGTAAGAGTTATGAATGTGCTCATTGGGGGGGGGGGGGGGAGCTTGCAGAGCGCTGCTGGGTGGCATCTGGATATGTATGCTTCCCCTTTGTATTTCTCTTGGGTCTCCGTGTGCTTTCTGCCCTTGTGGGAGGGGCTGGTGGGGAAGCCGACAATTGTGCAAATGCAGCGAGTGTCCTCTGTTCTGAGGCTTGTCCTTGGGGCTGCTTAAAGTATCCTTTGGCGACAAGGCTCTGGGAAGCGTTTTCTGCACTTATACAGATCCATGAACCTTCTGATTAGGAAAGGATCCCAAGTTCAACCAGTCGCATCCCCTCCATCCCCCAATTTAAATGGCTGGAAATTAACCCCCAGGTGGAGAAAGTGACTTGGCTGGCTTGACTCAGGATACACACAAATTAGGGTGAGCAGAATATAACTCTATCTACTCTCAATTACATGAACATACCCCCCACACAGGATGCTCACACTTGCTCACCCGTCCCCACTGTATCCCTTTCCAGCCTCTGGTCCTATAAATGCCCTCCCGGCTCTCCAGTTTTCTTACCATGGATGTTCACCAGAAACATCTGGACTCCGATCTTCTCATAGGTGGAGCTTAGCTAGAGGAGTTGGGGAAGGGAGGGGAAGGAAATGGGAGAAAAGAAAGGAAAGGAATGTTCTGAGTGGGTCTTAAAAGTGACTCATGAAACACACTTCAGAGGGGAAGCCAAACAGACAAGCAATCCTGAGGGCCCTGGCAGCCACAGGTACGAGTGGCAGAGAGCACCCTAGGTCTCACTGGAGTATTGGCCCAAGGCCTCTCTGCAAAGTGGGGCGGAAATGGGGCTTTGCCAGTGTGGCAGACACTTAAAGCTACCATGACCTGTTTTAAGGGCCAGAGCTTCGCTTTCAGTGTTCAGAACCAAGGTTCAATGAGGCAAGCTTTCAGTGAAGGTCTCCACCTGACTGTCAAGCCTAGAGAAGTCAGCTGAGCTCAACACCAGAGAAGAGCCTTCACTGTCCCTGGCTGGTAGTGACATCGGCTGGTACATGCTTTGTACCCCTCTGCTCTCCTGGATTGCCTCCACTGGGGCCTCTCCGAGGCTCGCTGTCAACCTGGCATTGGCAGGGCCACTGGAGAGTTATTAGAGGGGCTCTTGTGTTCTTGGCATCCGCGGCTACCTGTCCGGCCTACGTGTTAGCACATGGGTATTATGGTTTCGTCTTTCCTGGCTTCACTGGTGACTGTGGGCAGCAGGATCAAGGGCCAAACTGGCCTCACTCAGAGGACCCAAGGTGTGATCTAGGACTGAGAACTTGATAAAGAACTCAGGATGATCTTGGTTGGTGGGCTGAAGCTCAGGAAACTACTTCAATGCTTCAGTGCCTTCAATTTGCCCTGAAGAGTGTGTCCACCCTGTTTATATTGGGGGCAAGGAATCGCTAGGGTGTGGAACCTCCCTCAGCCGGTTCAAATGAGGGCCTGGAGGGAAATGGACAGGAGTAGGGCCACACAGCCCTCCCCTCCTCCCACCCCACGGGGCCTCACCTTGGCTAGAGCTTTGATGCCCATCAAGTCCACAAAGCTGACCCCACTCATGTCAAGGATGAGAGTGTGGAAGGTGACAAAGGGCGGCACGCTAGCTAGAGCATCACTAGCCTCCCCAGGGGACTGAGTGGAGGCAGGCAGCTCACTGGAGGCCACTGCTGAGGTGTCTGGACTGAAGGTGATGTAGGATATGTGCGTGTCAGCTGTAGGAGCTTGGTTGTTGTTGGGGTCAGTAGAGGGAGCGCTTTCAAAGTCCTGTTGGAGTTCCTGTAGAGAGACTGTCTGTGGGTGGAAAGGGGCGCAGTCAGGACCGTGGCACTGAACCCCAAGCAGAGGCAGGAGGACAACATCTCAGCTTGGTGGTGAACATGGGCTTCTCCTATGGGAGGCCGACAGACTCATCTTTCCCAACTTAAGTGAGAAGAACCTTCCAGAGAAGGCTGAAGCCTTGGTTGCTCTGCTTAAGAGGAGTCAGAGAGAGAGAGAAAGAGAGAGACAGAGAGAGAGAGAGAGAGAGAGAGAGAGAGAGAGAGAGAGAGAGAGAGAGAGAGAGCGGAGTTCCCTGTGCAGTTGCCCATGTCTGCCTGCTTCCCTTACACTTCTACCCTCACACAGCCTGGGCACCTAGAAAATTCCCACTGGAGATGGGGTGCACTGGTTACCCAGGAGCTGGCAGCCTTCCCCTAGATGTGTGACCATCCGTGCTCCCAGCAAGTGCTCCCAGAGACTTCCTGCCTCCTTCTCAAGGTGCTGCAGGCTGGGAGCCAGGGTCAAGATAAGAATGGGCATTGGAGCTGGTCCAGGCCTCAGTTCACCTTGGTTTTCATGAAGAGGGACTTTCTCTGCTGTGTGGGCATCGCCATCCTCTTCTCCTGCTTCCGAAGATATTTCTGCTTGGCGAGTAATACTTTCTGGGGGTCCATACCTGTCTGTGGGGAGAGGGCCAACAGCAATCTTGACCTGTACCTTTGTGGGATGGCCTGCCCTCGGCTCCTAGCCCCCTTCTGCTTCCTTCTTCTGGTCACTCTCTCTTCATTCAGCCTTTCTGGTCAGCAAGGATGGAGGCTTACCTTGGCAATGACTTTTTGCCTGAAGATCTCTGAGTTGGCAAAGTAGAGAGGGGAGCAGTAAGTGACAATCTTAACTCCCTCAATTTCCTGGACCTGTGACAGAGAGACTGAGCTCAGGTCACAGATAGGTCATGGGGAGGGGGACAGAGTGAAGGAGGGAGGTTCTAAACTTGAATCACGTACCCTGTTGTAGGTCTTGGGGTTCACATAGATGTCCGTGTCCACGACCTGGGCCAGCACAGAGCCGTTTCGACTAGAGGAGGAAGAGGAGGGAGGGGAGTAAGATGCTCACACGGCAGCGCGATGCTGGAGTGGGGTTGGAAAACCAGCCGGGACTCCTGCTCTTACGTAGCTTTGTTAGTCTTTCTGCCCTGGGGACCTGGGCCTGGAGGTCTGTGGCTGGTCTACCGCTAGGCATGTGTCGAAGTGGCCCCCAGATCGGGGGTTCAGGGGAGATGGAAGAAGAGTATGTAGGTGAGAAACCAGTAAATCCCTAGTTCTGAGTTTACAAGAAGAAAGGCAAGGTTTCTCCAACACTCAGCACCGTCCTCGCCCATACCACCCTAACCTCCTGTGGGGTGGTCTCGCCTATGCTGATGGCTTCTTTTGGAGGGAGAGCACAGAGCTCATTCTCTGACCTAGTGTTCCCCGGGGTTGGGTCCCATTTGGGCTGAGGTCCTCAGTATTTCTGGAGGGGTGGTGGGTCTCACTCGCTCTTCCTTGTCTGCTCCCTCTCATCCCCATTCCTTTGAAACCATGCTCATTTGCGCTGAGGTTTTAGGGTACAGAAATTAGGTAGCTTAGTCTATGCCCACTGTCCTGGCTGGGCTATGTGCTTCTGAGGTCTGGTAGCACTGGGCCCAGAAGGCAGAAAGTATAGGGTGCTCTACTAAGTCTTGGCATGGGAGTCCCTTTGCAGACTGGTCCAGCCACCCCATACTGTGCCTGGGAGGGACGAGGGTGGTCACTTACAACTGGGTCTGGAAGATCACAACCAGGATCGAGAAGGCCACACCCACTGCGACGCCATAGGGCAGGCTCAGGAAGAACGAGGAGAGGAAGCTCACCACCCAGACACACTGTGAGGAGAGAGATGTCAAAGGCAGCCTGGGGAGAAAAACTGCCTCTTTCAGGAAGTCCTCCGGGATTAGTCAAGGTCCTGGTCAGCCTGCCCAGCTCAGATCTCTTCTGCTCTTGCTTCATTATTGCAATGAGTCACGTACTGGTACTTCGGTTTGTTTGCCTGCTTCTCTTAACACTGAATGCAGCTCATGACCTTTTTTTTTTTTAACTTCCCCAGAGCTGATGATTGGATACAGGGCCTCATATACTAGACAAGTATCCTACTATTGAGCTCCACCCCTACCTCACCCCAGTCCTTGGTCTGGTTTTAAAAATAGAAATCTAGCCTTCTACTTTATCAGAATACAGAAGTGTGAGCGGAGAGGCCGCACGAGCGGAGTAAGAAGAGCATGCCCCCCCCTCCTGTGCTGGTGCCCCCAGGTTCAGAGCTGGTTCTGAGCTGTGTAGCTGGGCAAGCCAAGTTTCCTAGTCTTGCAGTGTGCTATGGATGGGAGCTTTCTTCCTGTCTAACAGTGAGGTGTGCATGCTTTCATGGGAACTCAGCTCCTGAACAAAGAGTGTAGGGCAGGTCTCCCAGTTGGGTGCGTTCACCCTTAAGGGCCTTCAGGAGCTTCTAAATGGTTCTAAAGCTGTGCTTCTCAACCTTTTGAATCTGCAACCCTTTAATACAGTTCCTCATGTGTTGGTGACCTCCAACCATCAAATTATTTTATTGTTACTTTAGAGCTATAATTTTGCTACTGATATCATCTGATGTGTAGTGTATAATGGTACATAGGATGATAATCATAATGTAAATATTTGATATACGGGATATCTAACATGTGACCCCTGTGAAAGGACCACTCGATCCCCAGCAGGGGTCAGGACCCACAGGTTGAGACCTGCTGTTAAAGGAGTCAGTCTCTGTTGGGAGTTTCTGTAGAAGCCCAATGAAAGATCAAGTCACAGGATGGCATCATGTGGCTACAAGGGACTATGGCCAAAGCCAGGAGATGGGTGGCATGTGGTAAAAGCAGATCCTTGGGAATTAGCTGGGGATTAGAACATTTAGTTTCTTCCTGTCTCCTCCGCTCACTGGGAACTCCCAAAGGGACTACACGTTTCCTGACTTCAAAGACTTCTTTCCCTACATGGCGCAAGCAAGCCTCTGCCTTCCAGGGGCAGGACAGCCCAGAAGTCTGGAGCCCAACATGACAGAGTTTCCAGCTAGACCCTGGCATTCTCTTCCTGTACTGCCTCTGACTGTGGTATCTATCCACTGAACCGTTCTGAGCCTGACTTTTGTCATCTTCAGTCAGGTTCAGTAAGTCTCTGGGCTATGGTGGGTGGGCTTAAGTGGGAACGAGACAGCATTGTCGATACACTGGAGCTTTTATCAGTCCTGCCTGTGAAGGCACAGCTGCAGTATGAAGTCACGCTCGAAAGATGTTTACGTAGTATGGTGTTTTCCCATTGGGAACCATTTACCCTCAGAGCCAGTGTAGAGTGCAGAACACAAGTTCATCCCACAAACAGATGAGGAAGGAGAACCCTAGAGAAGCCTAGAAACATACTTGGGATTCTGGTCTTCTGCTTTATGTTCTAAGCTTTTTTTTTTTTTTTTTTTTTCCTTTACAGAATGATCTTTTTTAATTGGAGAGGGCACAGTAAATTATAAAAGTAATAATAGATACTAAGTTTCGTGGATTACGCATGTGACCCAGACCACGTGCAGTTTCCCAGTAGGGACCCATCTTCTTCATAAGCCATCCCAAAGTTGAGAGAACACATGTCTACTTCAAAGGTGCGGAAGCTGAGGCTCAGGGAAGTGAAGGAATTTGCTATTGGCTACAGAGCCAAGGGAGTGGTTGAACAAAGAATGTCTCTCTCCACAACTTGGCTTCTCGAGCCCCGGGGAATAGGGAACAGCGGACAAAAGGGCTTTGCATCAGGCCAGAGCCGCAGGTTCCAGGAGGGCAGGAACACCCCACACTTACACAGTCCAGCTTACTCTTTCTCCAGAGGTAGTAGGGGTCAGTGAGTTGCTTAAGGGAGTTCTTGAGGTTGACAGCAATCAGGGCACCGAGCACAGCCTGGAGAAGCAGAACATTGCTTCGTGTCATTTGAGGTATCCCCTTCCTACACACGCCTGGCCCTGGAGTCTGGCAGGACAAGGCTAGAGTTCCAGCATTCTTTCTCCAAACTCCTCATCAATCTCAGGACTGGGAAGTGTAGCCTCCGGAGCCACACACTTCCTTCTGGGCCCAGCTTTACATTTCCCCCTCCCTGCATCCTTGAATGGCTCACACCTTAACATCTTTGTGAGAGGCTCTGAGGGTACCCTGAAGTACCAGATATTTTGTCCACTATTCTCAGCCTAGGGATAAAACTTCCAGAAAGCCAGAGGTTGAACTCAGTAACGCACAGTGAAATCAACCCTACACGGCAGCTGTTTTACTGACAAGCCAGACAGTCAGCCTCAGTCTCCCTCACCCGTACAATGGAGGAATAAAATCTACATCATTTATTTCGTAGGGTAACAGAAACCAAATGTGGCAGTGACGGCCAACCAAGTGCTACTACCATTCATAGGGATTGCTTTGTTGCAGGCTGTCACTGTTGCCCACCCCACCCTCTGCCCCCCGCCCTGCACCCTGCTCTCAGTTGGGCTCTTACCTTGGGGAGAGGGTACAGATAGGATCCCAGGACCAGCATGGTGATCATCACCACCAGAGACACACACAAGCTTGCCACCTAGTCAGGGAAAGAGCTGGGGTGAGTGGGTTTGGGGGTCTCTGTGACTTGGCTTTTTCCCAGCTGATTGTCTGGTGGACTGGAAGCTAGCTGGGTAAGGATGGCATGCCGGTGGCACCTGGACTTCTTGGGGACAGTTGCTCTGTTTCGCACTCCTACCCCAGTATCCTTGAGACAAGGCTCACCTGGGACTTCCCTCCAGCCCCATCCACAGCCAGTGTGACAGAGAGAGCGCAGCAAATGACGTGGATCTTGAAAAAGGAGCCGAAGAAGTTGCTACAGCCCAGGGCAATCATCTCCTGGGGAGAGATGGCAGGGTTGGTTGGTGGGGAGTAGGGCTGAGCTGTAGTCAGTCATCTGTGTGAGGCCAGCCAAGGGCCTATGGTTAAGAAATGACAGTAATGCTATATAGCCATAAGCACTCAGAAGGTTAGCCACAGGGCTGGGGAGATGGCTCAACAGGTAAAATACCTGCTGCATTGGCATGAGGACCCAGGTTCAGACCTCCAGCTCCCATGTAAAAACATTAAACATGGGATCCCAGTGCTGGGGAGGCTGAGACAGGAGGATTCCCAGAGCTTACAGGGTAGACAACGTAGCCAGTCAGTGAGCTCTAGTTCAGTGAGAGACTCTGTCCCCCAGCTCCCAGTGGTTGGGAAGTAATAGAGGAAGACATTAGATGGTATCTTCTGGACTCCACAGGTAGCACACACATACATGTATATATATGAATGCATATACATGTGCATGCACATGAACATGTAAGCTTTCCCCCAAGACTTCCCACACACAAAAGAAAGAAAAAAGAGAAAGAGAAAGAAAGAAAGAAAGAGCTGTCTGTGCTGGTGCCCTAAGCCGACTTTGGGCCCAAATTTTGCAGCCAGTCCCATAGCATCCAGAGGTGGCTCCCCTCCCGGGCACTCTGATACGCCTAGGATCAGAGGATCAGAGGTGAGGAAGACACATCAGTCCCAACACTGAGAGCGGCTGGGACAGGCGGGACCCAGGCACACAGGAACTCCACCTGAGCAGACCTTGGGAGCAAACTCTGCAGCCAGTCTCACAACACCCAGAGGAAGCTCCACTCCCAGGCGCTCTAACAAGACAGGATCCCAGGATCCCAGGATCCCAGGATCACAGGATCACAGGATCACAGGATCACAGAGACAGCTTGACTCTGAGGAGTTCTGACACAACCAGGATCACAGGACGGACAGGCACCAGTCAGATTTAGCAAGGGCAGGTAGCAGTAGAGATAACCAGATGGTGGTGGTGGTGGTAGTGGGGCAAGCGTAAGAAAATAAGCAACACAAACCAAGGTTACTTGGCATTATCAGAACCCAATTCTCCCACCATAGCAAGTCCTGGACACACCATCACACCGGTAAAACAAGATTCAGATCCAAAATCACTTCTCATGATGATGATACAGGACTTTAAGAAGGACATAAATAGTACCCTCAAAGAAATACAAAAGAACACAGGTAAACAGCTAGAAGCCCTTCAAGAGGAAACACAAAAATCCCTTAAAGAACTACAGGAAAACACAAACAAACAGATGAAGGAAATGAACAAAACCATCCAGAATCTAAAAATGGAAATAGGAACAATAAAGAAATCAGAAAGAGAGACAACTCTGGAGATAGAAAACCTAGGAAAGAAATCAGGAGAAAGAAAGAAAGAAAGAAAGAAAGAAAGAAAGAAAGAAAGAAAGAGAGAAAGAGAGAAAGGAAAGAGAGAGGGAGAGAGAGAGAAAGAGAGAGAAAGAAAGAAAGAAAGAAAGAAAAAAGAAAGAAAGAAAGAAATAAAAAAGAAAGAAAAAAAGAAAGAAAGAAAGAAAGAAAGAAAGAAAAGAAAGAAAGAAAGAAAGAAAGTTAAAAATAAGGGGTCAACCTCTTAGGTCTAATTTCCTAACCCCTTCTGCTTCACATCAGCTCAAAGAGTCCCAAGACAACTTCTCTCCTTTGTGAGGGGCAAGGGTGTAATCCAGAGCCTCTTGTATGCTAGATATGGACTCTACTACTGAGTCATACCCCCAACCTCCTTAGCTGTCATGAATAAGATTCTGTGGCCCCTACCCCTGAGCCCTTCCAGGGGTAGCTGGAGATACCTGGTTAGAATCGACATCATAGCCATGCTTGCTGGCCAGGGTCCGGCCCATAGCCAGATTGATGACATAGCCCACAATCGCCAGGGAGAAGGCTGTGCCCACCATGTCCTTCCACTGTGAAACCATCGGTGCCACTGGAGTGGGAAACCTGCCAGGGATCCAAAAGAGGCAGGGCCCAGGAGTGTGAGAAGGAGGGATAGGGAGCTGAGCTCCCTCCATATGCCAGGGTCTTAACTTGTACCGCTTGTGATCTCACTCATTATAACCAGAGGGCAGGGCTTCAGAGACCTAACTTCTTCAGGTCAATAAGCCGGCAGATGGGAAGGCTTCCTTGTGCCCAGATTCTGAACTCCTTTGTACACATTAGTTTTCGCACAACCCCTCTGGTGCTGTGAGGTGTCACTTCCTCCCTCCTCTGTTCCAGCCCTGTGGGGCAAGCTTTGCCCTGGTCTTCCTAGGTCCAGCATGCATGCTTAAAGAATTTAGTTGATCTTAGTAGCTACCTCTGCATGGATAAAGAATGTGCATTACAGCAAAGTGGAAAGCCAGTGATGGGCAGATTGGAGAGAGACTGTATTCAGTACATGAAATTTATGGGGGCTGGGGGAGGTTGTCTCCTTTAAGACCCAGTTTCCATAGAGTGGTCAGTATGGGCTGGGTATGTGGTTTTTCTGAGTCCGGGCCATATAGCCTCTAATGAACTTTAGAGCTGCTGCTCATTTGATCCCTGGGTCTGGTGGAGAACAGGGTGCAGTTGACCACTGAGTGATCTGGCCTTACCCTTGTCGGATCTCCCCTACAATCTGCATGTGATATTTTTTTGGCATCTTGCAGCTTCCAGAGATAGCTGTTGCAACTACCACCTGTAAATCCCAAAGTGAAGAACGGATATTGACTCTTAGTTAGGGCTAGAACCAAGCTCTTTCTTATATCCTTTACCAGATCCCACTGTCTTGCCTCCTTAGGGGAGTGTGTATATGACATAGCCCCAGGAGTCACACGGGGGTCACGCAGGTGCCATAGAACACATTCACATGTGACTTCAGGTCCCGCTGGCTGCCAGTGGAGTGGGTGGGTAGAAGGATGGACAAGAGCTTCTTTGCTCACAGCCCTCCCCGAATCCTGACCTCATCCCCAGGCAGGCAGATTCCTCACCACGATCATCTCTGTAGGGATGGGGAAGCGGATCTTGTGCATGTACCGAGCGTTGAGTTCCTTCACCAGTACCAGGAAGATACCGCTGACCAGAGCAAAGATGAGCGAGGCGATGTTGGTGTGGGGGAGGTTTTTGCAAATGTCAATGAAGGTCTAGGGGAGAGAGCATCACAAGCTCTCATCCTTTCTTCCCATACTGCCCTGCCCTTGGGTGCCTGGCCCAGGGGAGAGATGCCACTGGAGACATACAAAGGCAGAACACAACCCTGGTTGTGATTACCATCCCATCTCCAACTACCCTCTCCCACAGGGTACATCAGGGGCGAATGCTAAGATAGCATACTTTCATGTGTGTGTGTGTCTAAGGGTATGGTGCATGTGTGTGCAGGTGCCTTTGGGAGCCAAAAGATCACCCAGAGCTACAGTTAGAGGGGGTTATGATGCACCTGATGTGGGAGCTGAGGACTTGGAGATGATGTATTCTCTTTTCCTTATCAAGCCTTATCAAGAGTTTAATTTTTTTTGTTGTTGTTTTTTTGTTTTTGTTTTTTGAGACAGGGTTTCTCTGCACAGCACTGGCTGTCCTGGAACTCACTCTGTAGACCAGGCTGGCTTTGAACTCAGAGGTCTGCCTATCTCTGCCTCCCAAGTGCTGGGACTAGAGGCATGTACCACCACTGTCTGGTTTATCAAGAGTTTACACTAAAAAAAAAAAACCCTGAAAAACTAAAAAACTAAAAACTAAAAAAGAAGGGGGTCCCCAGGTAAAGGAGTTGAGGCACTAGAATGGGGGTCTCCTTTTCTTCGGAGACTGACCACAGAGAGCTCCAGTGAGTACACGAGAATCTATGTTAGACAGCCTTCCCACAAGGAGAACCCATTGGGATCTTCTCTACTCAATGGCCCAGCCAGCTACCAGGATGAATAGTTCAAAACCTCCTAAGGATGTGAACTCTGCTCCCACCCTGCCCCTCCCTTGAGGGTGTTTCTAGACTCACAAAGACGATGGATCCGGGGCCTGCGTAGGAGGGGATGGTCAGGCCAAAGATGTACTTGAGCACAGAGATGAGGATCTGCAGGCCAGCGGCTGTCATGAAGCCCCGGATGAAGGATTCCGAGAGGTAGATGGCAACAAAGCCAAACTGCATGAAGCCCAAGACCATCTGGAAGGAAGAACGCAGACAGTCCGTGATGGGTCATCTGCTCTGACGCGCACAGCCCGTCCTGGAGCCGCAGAGACAGCTGGGACTCAGGGAAAAGAGGCCCCTCTGCAACCTTTCCCTGCCACTTACTATGACCTGGGTGCCTTCCACTAGACCTAGGTCCCCTTGGTACACAGCCTCTCTGTCACTTCACCAAGCCGGTTCAGTTCTTTCATCTTAAAATAAGTGTGGTCCTCCTCCAAGGGTCACCTGTTGCCCAACCAAAACTCAAGAGTCACACCGCCTTTCCTCCCACACGCGGGCTCACCACAAGTTAATGCTCTTGGCAAAACGTCTCTTCCTCTCACCCTCATCTCCTTCTCCATAGCCACCTCTCTGTCCCTCCTGCCAAGACCTCTGCAGAGTCCCTGCCTTGGGTCTACCCACCCACCATCTTTCTGTAGCTGATAGGACCCAAGTTGCTTCCTGAGGGACAGATTGCTGACTTTATTATTGAGCCCCTGCCTGCTTTTCTTTCTTTCCTTCTTTCCTTCCTTCCTTCCTTCTTCCTTCCTTCCTTCCTTCCTTCTTCCCTCCCTCCCTCCCTCCTTCCTTCCCTCCCTCCCTCCCTCCCTCCCTTCTTTCTTTAAAAGATTTATTTTATTTATTTTATGTGTATGAATACACTGTAGCTGTACAGATGGCCGTGAGCCATCACGTATGTGGCTGCTGTTGAACTCAGGACCTCTGCAGGCTCAGCTCGCTCCAGCCCCGCTCCCACCCTGCTCTCTCCGGTGTAATTTACTGCAGCTATCTTCAGACGCGCCAGAAGAGGGCGTCCGATCTCATTACAGGTGGTTGTGAGCCACCATGTGGTTGCTGGGATCCAAACT
>NW_022196891.1:28170029-28190359 GCF_008632895.1 Mastomys coucha | reverse complement strand
CCCCCACCCCCTGCGCCTGCCTTTCTAACTTCCTCTGACCTGCCCTCGGACCACACCAAACTCCTTGCTGTCCCCCTTCCTGCTCAGGCTGCACTGTCTTGGGCCTCCGTGCTCTTGGATGCTGCTCCCTCTGCCTGGCGCAGCATTTGTGCCGCCTGTTCATTTAGGCACTGGTGAACTTCTGCTCATCCCTGTTTTCTCAAGTCTAATGTCCCCTCCTCTTTGAGGACTTTCCTAGGTCCCCGTAGCCACTTGTTCATGGCTCTGCTGTGCCTCTTATCTCACCACAGCATACAAATTTATCTATTGACAAGGTCACTTCCTCTGTCCCGCTTGGAGCCACTTGTGAACTGGGCCTCTTTTTTTTTTTTTTCTTCCCTTTTAACTTATCTTTGTATTTCAAGGTTTAGCTCAATTCCTGGCAGAGCAAAACAACCAGAAAACATTAGGTAAGAGATGAGTGAGTGACGGGTCCTCCCTGAAATGGCTGTGAACTTGCACACAGCCACACTACTTTTTTTTCATCAACACCAGAGGAACCCCTCATACTTCTGGTTAGATGGTCGGCTCATTCAGTGTGCCTGCGCCTGCGCCTGCGCCTGGGACTGGGGCAGAGGAGACTGGAGAGGCAGGAGGGATGCTGGCAGAGATCAGAGTTTCTCTAAGGGGCATTTGAAAGGTTCTAGGCAGACTTTATGGTCAAGTTAGTTCCATCAGATGTATGGAGGTCAGTGGGTGGCGGGGACTCTAAGCTATTTTTAAGGTCCTTTTTGTCCCTAGGATGGGGAGGATGGCAGAGCTCTAAATCAGCTTTAACAGCACACTATGGGGTCTAAGCTAGTGTTAAGGTGGTTTGCCACCTTCTCAGGTACGGCCATTGGTAGGGACTATGAGGCTCACCTGGATGACAGCAGTCAGGCAGGCAAGTGTCGCAGACACATGCAGCCTTTCTGCCTCCATCGCTGCTGTGTCCACGTAGGTCTCATTGGTGACGTTGTTGAAGATCTGGAATTTCGACTCTGGGGCCAGCTGCAGACAGATGTTACCCACCAGGATGCTGATAACGGCAAAGGTACCTGCGGTGCCCCACCCAGCCAGCAAAAGTCAGAAGTTTGCAGCGTGCCATCTCTCTACCAGCAGCCATCTCTAAGCTGCCACAGACACTTCCCCAGATCATATACATCCTTGTTAACATTATCTCATTGGACACCAACTCCAAATGCAAGCAGCAGAGCCTGGATCAGAAACCACGGCCCATGTCCAGGTTCTTTTGCTCCATCTCACTCGCCACTAGACAACTCCGAATATCCCTACTGAGAGCAGCCATTTCTCTAATCAGTTTGGCTGCATAGCATATGGCATATCTTGTTCTGTCACACTTTGCCCTCCTTCCCAAGAGGGAGTTGTGCTGAGAGCTCACATGGGTGTAACGATTTCTCCAAGGTCATTGAGGACCTAGGACAGATGCAGCAACCGTCCTTTCAGGTTGGATCAACATCAATTCCAAGAGAACGAAGGTGGAAACTGAGCCTCTGTCACCATGCCCTGAGTCTCTGGGGTCCAAATCATTGTGCTTGCCAGAGGGGAGAGACCTTACCTGGCACCATCTGGTGTATACCCCCTAAGAAGAAGTAGGTCAGGAGGGGGAAGAAGGAGGAATAGAGGCCGTTGACAGCAGGAAGGTTGGCCAGCAATGCAAATGCCATGCCTGCAGGAGGCAAAGAGGAGTGGGGCTTAGCTCTGGAGAGCATCTGTTCACAGGGGTAGGGGGTAGAGATGGGGAAAGGACAGGAGGGAGCGGCCAGCTAGGCCTGGCTGAGGGTACTCTCACCTTGTGGCACCTGGATGCACCCCCCACTGAGTCCACCCAGCAAATCAGGGATGATGTAGTCTTTGATCTTGTACTTGGGGAGCCAGGAGAGCACAGGCAATAGCCCAAACACAATGGCTTTGAACTTGGCCGAGGAGCACCTGCAGAAGAAGAGGGCAAGTTGCCGAGAGAGGCTAACGCTCCCGTCATTTGGTTCACCCAATCTCACTGCGGTCAGTATCCCAAGCGCACATCTCGTGCTGCACGCTGCTGGCTGTCGAGGAGGGAAAGCTGTGCTTTAAACCAGAGAGCCCCCCTGGCAACACACCCTGGGCATCAATGTTGGCTCTCCGGTTGGGAGAGACTTGGCTGCAAACTGTTGATTTTATGGTAGGTCGTTCAACCTTCTTGAGGTGTCAAGTCATTTTCCCTTTAAACTTCTCAAAAAAAAAAAAAAAAACAGGCAAAGTCTGTTGTCCCCGTGAGGTGCACTCTGCCAACCTGGTTTCCTCTACCTTTGGTGAGTCTAGCCTGGGCGTTCACCCCTGGCAAAGCATCAGAGTGAAAAAGATGGGAGAGCCGTTCCTTAACCAACAGGGTAAGGAGTATCGATCTCTTCTCTGTTTGTGGAACACCCTGAGATCCTTTCATGGAAACTCATGAGTAGCCGGAACAAGGGCTTACAAACCCAAGGGTGACAGCCAGTGGATTGATGACTTGGGGTGGGGTGGGGGGTTGCTTTTCTTCTCCCGGGTGAGGGGAGGTAAATGCTCTGGGTCCCTCCGGTGACTCACAGTCTGATTAGGCTTCCTTTCCTGCTCCGCACCAATCTTTACTCTTTGCTGTTGCTCAACAATAGTTTCCCTGACACTGGGGCCCTGGATGTCACCCAAGACTGAAACCAACACAGACAATGCTTTGTATCCTGGGAAGTATAGGCAGATTTTTTTTTTCCCTCCGTCCCGATTAAATATTCTGTTGCACGGCTTCTGCAGCAGCCCCTGCCAGCTCAGCCTCTTCTGAGGCTTGTGGTGCTTCTTGTCGCCAAGACCTGGTGAACGGCTTGATGCATACGGAAAGCCTTGTGCCAGGAGGCAACAGTCCTTATGGCAGATGTTCCGGCAGGTTGGCTTAGGGCAGAGAAAACTGGACTCACCGGTAGACAGTTGGCTGGGAAGGAGTACAATTCACATGCCCAGCCTTCTCGAGCCCCTGCCATATGTCAGGGAAAGCAACCTGAAGTCTGAAGGAGGTGCTGGAAAGAGATGCCAGACAACTTAGACAGAAGCCTCAGAGGCCAGGGCAGAATTGGAGGGAGGGATTAGCTCTCTAGATATTCATTCATTCATTCATTCATTCACCCATTCATTCAACCAGTATTTATTGGAGCACTGCCTGTGTGTAAGACACTGTTCAAGGCTCTTGTGCCAACATCATGGGAGCTATTAGTTTCTGCCTCACTATAGATTTAATGATCCCTAAACTTCAGGAATTATATCAGATCCTCCGTCCATCCAGCAAACCTAAATGTGATCTCTTAGGACCCAAAGACTGGCTGCGCCCGTCTGTCTGGAGAGCGTAGTTTTGGGAACAGGGCTCAGACACTGGGCACACAGCTCTTGAGTGTCACTGAGTAGAGGCGGAGCCTCCCAGGAGAGGCAGGGCTGAACTAGGATTTTTAGTAAAGACTCCAGTGGGTGATTCCCCCGGCCTCAACCAGTTCCACCTGTGGCTCCACTTTAGCTACTGCCAGTGACCTCAATCCAAGTAACTGAATCAGCTGTTTCCCCAAGGGAGCAAGGGAATGTGAGGCTTGCCAGAAGTCTGGGGATGGGGAGGGAGAGGGGAAAGATGGAGCCCGTGGCCCAGGTTTCTGGGGTATGGGTATGGGCCACTGTGTACAGCCATTTCCTTTGGCTGGTGGGTTGCACAACCCACCACCAGAGTCCAGGGTCCAGAGATTGGGAAGACCCTGAAGTCTGGTGACGCTCCTTTCAGTACAGCCTAGGAATTTAGGGCCTCCTCTAGGAATTCTTTGAACCAGATGGAAGAAGGGCTATGCAAGAGAGGATGAGGCATGGGAAGATGGTAGGTACCCCAGGTACCCTTTAATATACAAGGCATGGGGCATGGAGGAGAAGCTCACATGCTCATTTCCGCTCCATGTTGTAGCACACCCATCTACAGGTCCTTTGAGGACCCAAGAGAGGTGTGGGAGGACTAGAACTTCAGGAAACCCAGGGCAGGGGGTAGAGACGCCCTCCAACCCTCTGAAACAGCTAGTAGTTCTTGTTCCCCTCTCCGTCCTCCCTAAGGGTCTGATCTTCAGGGTTCAGAATCTCCCCTCCCTCAGGGCTTTCCTAACCCCTTGGGGGCTGGTCCAGGAGCCACATTACCTGAAAGTGTTGCGAAGTTTCTCTCCCACCGGGTAGGTGCGGTCCTTCTTCTCAAACTCATCATCGAAGAGGGAGAGGGAGTACGCAGCTCTGTCTACCACGTAGCGGGGCCTGGGCTGGCTCATGCCTGGGACATTGACAAGCTTTGGGAGAAGAAGCAGAGTGTGGAAAGGTGAGGGGCATCCCTTCTCAGTGCCAGCTGGGGCCTCCTCTCTCTGGTCCTCCCTGCAACAGAGATTTATTCCAGTCTTCCCGCCCCTATCCAGCAAGGTGCCTCCCTTCCTCTGTCAAGTCTTTCCGCCAGACTCACTTCTTTCGGTGGCCTTCCTTCTCGGGTACTGATGATACACACACTCGCCCTGGCTGTTTTGCTTGGCACCCAGCACGTGGCTGGCACTCCACACCTGTGACATCACTGTCACTCCCGCTGAACGCCAGGCAGAGAGAAGGTGGGAGTACAAGGGCAAAAGTCACAGCTGATTTCCAATACGTCAATCCTATTCCCCTTAGCCCAGGACGGCTCCATGGACTGCTTCTTGCCCCAGGTCTTTATTTCCCTGCCAGAAGGGCTCGGATCATTCAGCCAGTCAGCTTGGAACAAATGGGACAACAGCTTGCCTAGAGGCAGGGGGATGGCCAACATGACCTCAGGAGGACCTCTGTTGGATAAGACTGTCTGCCTACAACTTCACCAACAGGTTTCCCCAGGAAGGACAATGGTGTGCTTGGGGAAGTCTGGATGGCCGGCTTTGGCGCTCTCCCACAGCTTCCTGTGCCCGGCCTCTCCCCCACCCTTGTGTATGGGTGCTTCTCTCCTCCTCACACTTTGCGCAACTTCGCTGATGTTCCAGGAGCTGAGCAGGGCAGAGCTTGGTGCCAGGGCCCTTGGGGCCCAGAGGAGTTCCCCTGTGAGAATCGTTAAAGCTGTGAGGAGGCCCTCAGGGGAGGGGGGGTAGATGCGGTGGTTTGAGGGAGGCCCCTACTTGAGAGGTCCCCAGGGAATCTGGGGCGGCTGTCACCACAAAAGGTTTGAAGATAGGGTTGAAGATGTGTAACCCCCAGAGGGACCCACCCTGCCAGACTTCCTAGGTGAAGGCCTCCAGGAATGGGTTAGTGTGTTTGCCTTTCTGGAAGAGAACACTAGAAAGAACTGAAAATCCAGAGACCCGAGACTGGTTCAGGCTATGTTGGGAAGAAGGAAGGAAAGAAGGACTGGTACAGCATCTCTGAGCCTCCAACCCCTCATCAGCACAGTGGGGTGGGCTTCTTACCTCACAGGGACATATGCGTGATGGCCAAGAAGTAAGAAAAAGGAATAGAAGGACACCACCGTGAGTGTCTTGGTTAAGGAAGTTGTTCTCCAATTGATTGGTGTACCCAACCCTTTGGTCTGTGGGCAGAGAAAGCCTTCCTTTGGAATGGCAGGTGGGACTGTTAGTGAAACCCCGCGATGATACCCACCAGAAGGTAAGATGAGTGGATGAACCTACCCACAGAGCCCCCTGCCCAGCTCCTTGCCTGGTATTTAGTACCTAGCAAACGTTTGTTGAGTGAATCCACCCATGGAGTTTTGGAGGAGACCTGGGTAGAAATGAGTAAGGGCCGTGGTATGTGAGACATGTAGTGGGAGAAACTCGAAGAGTCTTCAAGAAAACAGCGTAAGCTTTAGAGTGACCCGGGTTCATAGGTGCAGTCTCTTCATCCCATAAGTGGGGATAATAACAGCTCCGACAGTTGATGTGAAGATTAAGTGAGCTCGTGTATGACACTCCAGCCTCCTAGGTTCCCAGCAGGTGACAATGACAGTGATTATTATCATCAAGAAGGGAGGATGCGTTCTTCCTTATAAGAGATGATTCTCCGGCATCCAGTCTTCATGCTCCATGGAGCAGCATGGCTTTATTCTTCCTCCCAACCGCCCCGGGGTCTGCCAGGGGCTGGCTTTCTAGCTGGTTTGCTTGGCAGGCTCATTGGGAGCAGGGGGTGAGGAGTCTGATGCCCCAGAGGAACCCATAGTGCCAGGTCTGGCTTCAGGGATGCGTGCAGTGTGAGGAGTATATCCCAGACCACTGAAGGGACCAAAAGAACTGGCCAAATATTTCAAGGTGAGCTGATTGACAAAAAAAAAAAAAAAAAAAAAAAAAAGCAGAGCCACTTAGAAGAATGGGCTGGTTGAAGGATTGTCCCAGGCTATTTTAAAGGCTACCTGTTCTATGAGCACACCTTCAGGCTGGGATATCTCACGCTACTATTCAGATCCAGTTTTCCCGTTTGCTCTTCCTTTCCTGCCACTCGTCTCCATCCCCCAGCCTCCACATTCAGTTTGTTCCCCAAGTCCTATTGCTACTTCCGTCTTTTTCTTTTCCTGCTTGTGCATTGACTTTGCCCTGCCCCCACCCTCCAGGTCTCACTTCGCTCACGTAACATTCTTAGCTGATTTCTTGGCCACCAGCTAGCTCTCCTCTTCCACGAGGCACTTATGTCCTGCTTGGAAACCCTAGTCATCATTTCCAGGGGGACTAAGCCCAGGCTCCTCGCTTTGGCCTCGTGTTAGATGATCCAGTTGGCTGGTCCCTCTGCTCTGTGCAGGCAGGTTGTTCACCCCAAACGGGCTTGGGTCTCTCTCCAGAGTTCCTCCCCTCCCCAGGTGCTCTGATTCACTGCTGCCTGTCCTTGAGACGTGCTTGAAGTCCTCCCCACCCCATCCAGAAACCTTTCTCACTACCCCTGCCTAGGGTGACTACTCTCCCTCTAAATTCTCCTTCATGGCTCCTCTGTAGGGACTGTAGTGGACTTCAGCCATTCCTGACTGCCTGACCAGGAAAGGGAGGGTGGGAAGGGATGGGGTTGTGAGACATTTAGAAGGCACTGGATGGGTGACTCAGCATGGTCTCTGCCTCTCCGGGCAAGGCTTCCCTGCAGCCTGAACTCTGGGAGTCCCTAGTGACCCAGCCTCACAGAAGGAAAAAGTCCCTTTGCTTTTGGTAACCTCAGCCTGCCGCTTTCCTGTATCCTCCTCTCCTATTCCAGGACCAGGGTGTTGCAGGGAACCAGGGCTTTTCACAAACCTGTTTATAAAAAGGAAAAGCCAGCAGGTGGGTGACGTCAGGAAGTTCTGGCTAGAGAGGGACTTGAGGACGGTGCTGGCTCACTTAATTCATGAAGAACGGCAGATCTGTGTGAACTAGGCCTCCGATGACTACTCAAATGCTTATGAAGGAAGGGGGCTACTGGACTCCCAGGGGCAGCACTGACCCATGCTCTCTGATGAGCTATGCTCAGACAAGACTTCTGCGTTCTGTTTCTCCTCTTGAGGACTCTGTCTGTGTTCTACCTCCCACCCTGGCCTCAGCTTGTCTAACACGATGACAGACCGAATGGCTAGTGAAGGCTCAGGGGTATCCCCTGGCTCCTGAAGAAGAGGCACCTTCCTCATACTTTCTGTTTTCAGGAAGGGATGGGCATAGCAGGGACAGTCCCTTAGATTTCAGCCAACCCTTCAGGCCTTGGAAGGGAAAAGGGTGAGCGATCACGGTGGGGAAACCTCAACCTTTTGTAGCAGGGCTTGAGGGGCTCTTAGCGTGCTAAGAGAGCCTTCCGATGATGGGTTGTGAGAGAGGAACCAGAAGGCTAGAGGGATGGCTTCGGGGTTAAGAGCAGTTGTAGAGGATTGGGGCTCAATTCCCAGCATCCACATGGTGGTGGCTTACACCCATCCCTAACTCCAGTTCCAAGGAATCTGACAGCCTCTTCTGCCTCTGTAGGCACCACACACACACACACACACACACACACACACACACACACAGTATACATACATACAGGCAAAACCCTCATACACATAAAATAAAATTTAAAACTCTAAAATAACGACAACAGAAAAGGGAGCAAGACTGTGAGAGAGGTATCAGATATGAGATGAGTTGATCCCTAGTTAAACACACAGCCCTGGTGGGTCAAGTGTTTGGTCATCATTGTGTATTGAGCCCTGCCCCATCAGTGTTAGCCCCTCCACTTGGATGGATTTCAGGTGCCATGTGACAGTACTGAGGAACAGAAAGGTGACTTTCACGGTGGAGAAAAGAGGGAGAGCATCCTGAAGGGCTAGAGGTGGGCTCTTTAGGACTGAAGAGGGTTGGAGAGAGAGAAAGAGAGAGAGACAGAGACAGAGAGAGACAGACAGAGGGAGAGAGAGACACACAGAGAGAGAGAGGGACAGAGGGAGACATTCACACACACACATACACACAACACACACAGAGACAGAGGGATAAAGACAGGGAGAGAAACAGAGGGAGAAAGACAACATACAGAGAGCAGGAGATGCGGTTACACAGACAGTTCCCAAAGCCTGGGCTGGGGGAAGGAATGAGGTCAGCCTGGCGCTGGAGGAAGCTAGGGATCTTGTCCCGCTGAGGAGCTGGAGAAAGGGAGAAAGTGGCAGGTAGACTCTGTGAGGACTCCCTCAAATGAGCTCCTACAAAGGAAAGCTCACCAGGGCCTCCTCCCCATGCCCAACTAGATCCATGGATCCCTTTAGAAGGCTTGTTTAGGGGTGGGCTCAGCGTGATGCCCAAGGGAATAAATGGTGGGGTGTGCCAGGCTTGGAGAAGCAGTCAATCCTGGCCATTTATTTTCTACGGGACTCTCTCTGGAAGACTCCCTTCCTAGAGCTGCTGGCTTAGGACCCTCACACTCCAGATGTTTGAGTCTTTTCTGTAGGAGGAGGGACGTGGGGGAACAGGAAGGGGAGCACCTGCCCCTGGACTTCCGACCACGTCTGGAGGTGACCCTGTCACTGCAGCCCACAGTGACTTCCTTCCTAAGCCTTGGCCTGGGGGAAGGGTGCCTCAGAATTGTTCCCTGACACGCCTTGCTAGGACACTGGAGCAGACCTAGCTTGGCAGATCCCTTATCGCAGGACTCTACCTGTCTGATGGCTGTGTTCTAGGGAGAGGGAAGGTCACCTTGAGGTCCCCTTGGCTCCAAGGGCTTGCTTGCCCTTTGCCTTCCTCATCAGGGGTAACTGTCCCAAGGAAGGCAGCCTCTGTCTGGCTAGAGTGGGCTTATAAGGAAAGAAGGCTGGGGTCCTAGCTGGAGACTGAGAGCCTGGCAAACTGAGGGAGGCTCTAGGAGCCTGTGCGCCCCTAAGGCATTTTGAAAGACTCCTTCTTTCTTTCAATTGACACTGCGTTTCTGGTGCAAATCTGGAGTCCCTTTCTAGCCCCAGGCTGATGTCCTCGTCTGTGTTGTAAAGGAGGATGCACCCAAGGCAAATGTTGACTCTCTGGCTGTTCTTGGGATGGCATCCTTTGCAGGGGACTCACTGTTGAGTGGGAGACTCTAGTCTCTATTCCTTATCTCCAGGCTCATCCACCCAGCGGCCATCCCTATTGAGAACAGATGAACTGGGGCTAAGTTCCAGCAGAGGGTGTAAGGTGAGCGGCTGAGAGCAGTGTCTAACAGGGAGACCTGCCCAAGGTCACAAGGTCCCTGGAAGGACACGGAATAAGATTCTTAGAAGTTCCTGAAGAGACCAGTGAATCCAAGAATATAGGTCAAAACCGCAGGTAGCAGTGAGTGAAGTCTGACCTCCTCCTGGAGGATTATGTCTTTCAAGACATGACCACATCATCCTCAATAATTTGGTTCGTGTCCAGCTGGTCTCCATTCCTTTAGCAAGCCCCTGCAGGTCATTTTATGTAGTCTGAGACACTCTCACTAAATTCGGGTTATACGTCACTCTGCTGGAAGCCCCCGAGTCCTAAGAGATAAAGGGTCAGACTTTGCTTCAGGATTTCCTAGAGTGAACCTCAGGGCAGGACAGACCCCAGGATGGGTCAGAAAGCTTGGCATAGTAGCAGATCTGGTTCTGGTATGTGCTGGTCTTCATGCTGCCCAAGCAGGCTCTGGCTAGGTTCTGAGAGCCTGCTGTGGGGCTGTAGGGGCTCAGGGGCTCAGGGAGGGGATTATCTTTGAGTAAAAACACTAAGGGAGAAAATCCTCTCCCAATCTGCCCTATTTCAAGGTGGGAAAGGCTTTGCCACATTAAGGGGCCCATCCTTCTAGTCTCTTCTAGCCACTGTCACCTAACAGGCCTAATCTCAACTGAGTAGTTGGTGTTACGACGACGATAAAAGATTTGCTTGGCTTAGCCTGCAGAGCCTCTGGGCTAATTTCCAGAAGTAGAGATACTGTCCAGGGATGCCTTGGGACCTCTTAGAACTGTGGGCTGGGAGGCTCAGGATCTGGGCGCCTGTGAGTCTGGCTCCTCACCAGTGTACTGGCCCAGACCCTTCCCATGCTGCACCACGAATCGCTCTAAGCACCCGATGGAGCCTGTCCCTCAGTTGCCTTTGGCTCCTTATCTTCCTCTCCAGCTACCTCTTTCAACTTCATGGAAAGAACAGGGACCAAGTAGGAGTCCATAGAGCTCATGTAGCGTACCCCGAACTGGGGAAAATAAGTGAGGGAAGGAGAGGGTGTAGAGATAGAAGGACAGGGACACAGCCACTTCGAGATGCACCCAAAGCTCTCTGCTTCCAGGACTTGAATAGAAGTAGAAAGGGCAGGTCGCTGCTTAAGAGACTCAGGTGGCCCAGAAGGTCCAAGCTCCATTTCTTTTCCTGGAAGGCCCCATTTTGCCCAACTCTGACTGAGTATCTCTGAGCTCTTCCAACACAGAGTCCGTTTTTTTGTGTGTTCTTCCATCGAAACTCACCCTAGCAGCTGAGGTCTTTACAGTGCGCTCCACATAGGGCAAGGACTGGAGGGCTGCTCATAGGATCTGGCTCAGAATGTCCTTCCCATTTGTACTCAGGTTCGCAAGCTCCCACGCCATCATCTCTCTTCTGGAGGTACCCCTGGGGCCTGCCCTCTTCTCTGGATAACCCCCAGCCCTCGGGTGGGTTGGGCTGGGTGGGGCTTACCTCTGGGTGATCGGAGCCGGCTGGGCAGGGTTGCAGGTGTGTCTGGGCAGCGGGCAGCGGAGAGGTGTTCCTGAGGTGTGTGAAAGGGCTCTGCTCAAATAATCCAGGGAGGCGTTTATAAATAACTTCACCTCAGGGCCGAGGGTGAGCCCCGGCTTCTGATTGGCTCAGAGGGGAAGTGGTTTTGAACACTACACCAGAGCTAAGCCTAAGGAGATAGGAAAAGGAGATAAGGGGGGAAAGGTCCCAAATGAACAGCCCTTTTTTTGTTTTACCTGGGGAGCAGGGCTGTTTGATGGGAGCTTGGCACTTCCTAAATCCACCCGAAGACAATAGGTCACATTCAGCGGGGCCACTACCCCACAGGCTCCCCCAACAGGAGTCCGCAGAGGAGGGGCAGCAGGCAGATTCCTCTCTGAGCCTGCTGTCCTGCTACTTATGGGGCTGGGGGTCAAGCCACACAGCCTCTTGGACAATGGACACCATTGAAGTTCCCGGAGGGGTTGGGCTCTGGTGGCTCTTGCTTTGAAGTTTGGGGACCTAGCGGTGGGGGACAGTGGACCTCTGAGCACCCTGGGAAAGGGCACGAGTGGTGCCTGGAGGCCCCAAGGGCCTTGAAATATACGGAGGAGGTGGAGCCTTGGTTTCCAGCTCTGCCCCTGACCTTAAATTTGTTGTGAAGTCCTTCCCTGTGCAGTGAACGCAGTAGGCTCAAAACCATCAGAGACACCACGAGGCTCAGAGACACCATCATAAAGAGGCTTAAGAAACTGGACCTACAGCGAATTTAGGAAAGGTGTTCTGGAAGCCAGCAACTCTCCACACCATCCCTGTCAGGAACCAGAGCCAGTGGCAGTGCTCCCAGATGCCTTTGGGGGCAGAGCTGTGGGTCCCATGGCCACAGATGCGACGAGAAACCCCCTGAAAGCGGTGTGGGAATCCACCAAGTAAGAGTCCCTCCCTGAGTCCAGGCGGCTTTTTTTTTCTTCTTCGTCTTCTTTTTTCAAGACAACTTGTGCTAGACTGTCCTAGCCCTGAGTTGTCCCTTCCATCTCTCTAAGATAAAACAGAAGCTCTGAAGTTTGTTGGAGTCAATATAGGGGGTGCTCCAGCAAAGCACTTTTGGAAGTGCCCCTTGGAAGGTGAAATGCTTTGGTACATAGCATAGGGACTCAACAAATATCTGTTGAATGAATGAAAGAATGAATTGTCTGCAAGCCCAGCCCAATGGATACTTTGTAGATGTATTGCTTGTGGGGACTGGGGAAATACCCAAGGTCACTCAAGGTGTGACGATATAGCCTGGATGCAAGGGACCCAAGTCTGCCTGCCACTCTGGTTGGGGAGAGGACATGCGGGTGAACACTGTGTTTAGGAGCCCTTCCCCAAGCTCCTGCATGGAGGGCATGCTCCTTCCTGCGGTATTTCCTGTCTCTGTGTTATAACATGGAGCACAGCCAGAGGGCGGGAAGTGCTGGGTAGGCTTCTAAACTCCGTATGAAAGATGTCAGTGGGCAGATCCGGCTTGTTTACTTTTGTGTTCTGACCACCTACCCACTTTCTGGTACTTGTTAGGACTTCACAGCGAGTCTGTGAAATGGGTGAGTGACAATGGGAGGGAGTCTTTGAACAAATCAAACCCTAAGAACAGGAATCTGTCCATGGACATCCAGCGCTATCTAGTGCAGTGGGCAGTGTGACCTGATCTGCATTTTGGCCAGGAAATTCCTAGAAAGCAGGTGAGTCATCGGGCTCCTACTATAACCAAGTGACAGTGGCCATCCGGATCAAACAGTGGTCTCTTTGTTGAGTCATCGTGCCTATCAGGGAATATTTGGCTGTCCTTCTTTTGGGCAGAGAGTGTCCTGCCCAGTTGACTGGGACAACCAGGGCTATCTTTGCAAGTTTCTCTCCTTTTTAAAATGACCTATGGATATTCTGGGCTACCAACCGATCTAGTGTGAGCTTTATTATTTATTTTTTTATTAGATGTTTTCTTATTTACAATATCCCCTTTCCCAGTTTCCCCTCCAAAAAAATAAATAAATAAATAAAATAAGAAAAAAAAAAACCCAAAACTAAAACAATCCCCTGTTCCCTCTCCCCTCCCCCTGCTCACCACCCCACCCTCTCCCACTTCCTGGCCCTGGCATTCCCCTACACTGGGGCATAGAACCTTCACAGGGACAAGGTATTATCTGAGTAATTCCCTCTGTGCCTGGCGTGGCTTGCTATAGTATTGTTCAACTTTCATGCTGGCTATCTGATTTAATTCTAGAGCTAACCATGTGGTATACACTTGTTACTCTCTTGTTTGAATGAGTAAATGGAACTTGACTAAACTGAAATAACTTATCCAAGCTCACCAAGATCTTCATGAAAGAGATCGGAAGTGAATTTGGCAAGACCCTCTATCTTTGAACTTGTAGAATCGTGGATTATGTGCGAAGCCACACCCACCTTTTAACATCCAGCCAGGCTTTTGACTAAGTCGTAAGGTGATGTGGATGCAGGTAGCTTGGGTCCTCTAGAACAACTTGAGAGCTCCTTGGCTCTTTAACTTTTCCAGTTTCAGGAAAATTCTGGGTAGGGAGGCTTTACCTAATTGGACAGGGCAATTGAACTCAGGGACTCCTTTGACGTTCATACGTGGGAGGAGTCTGGACCAAAAGTGGGGAGTCAGAGGTGGTACCAGAGGGCAAGCTTACCTGAGGGCTGGAAGGGTGTATTGGGAACACATTAGATAGAATAAGCTATGGGACACTTAGGGATGAGCAGGGATACAAAAAAAAAAAAAAAAAAAAAAAATAGAGAAACAGACATGACGCTGAACCAGAAGCACCGAGAACAAGGAATAAAGACCAAATTTTTGGAAGAGAAAGCAGCAAAAACACTCACCAAGAATGCCTCAGCCTTGGGTTTCCTTGGCTTGGCATCTGTTTTCATGGTGAAAGCTCCTGTTTTATTCCCATCTTAGGGCTAGAATTTGTACTGGCTCTGTCTTCCCTTCCTCCCTCCCTCCCTCCTTCCCTCCTTTCCTTCTTTCCTTCCTAGCCCCTTCCCTGGTGCTAGGGACTTGTTTGTCTTTTCAATACCAAGATAATTAAGACAGAATTCCTGTCATAAAAATATCCAGTCTGCTAGACCTCTTGGCCAAGACCGAGAGGAAAGTGGAGCTATAATCCCCAGTGGGTCACTTCCGGGAAGTTGGATGGGTGATTCTCCTGGAAGCACTATTTCAAGAGAGCTTTTCAGACACTTTCCAGTCCTCTGTGATTTCTGAATCAATCCAATGGTCTTTGCTTTAGGTCTGCCCTTGGGTTCCTTACTGACCTCAAGCTTCCTCAATGTCCCCAATTCTTTTCTTAAACATATCACATTACATTGCACATTGCGCATGTGTACACACCACACACACACACACACACACACACACACACACACACAGCTCTTGCACACATGCCATGCTCCCATCAAACAGGTCTGGGAATTTTCTGAGTTATGCAGGTAAAGCCACAGTGTGCATTAAGTGCCCTCTTGACACACCTCATCTTTGAGCTGGTCCTGCTAAGGAACAATGATTTTTTTTTTTTTTTCAGATGAGTAAGTTGAAGCTAGACCCGTAAGACAGACAGATCTCCTCACACTGATTGTCCATCCTTGGGGCCTCTGACATTGCGGCTTCTTGCATGAGTGCCTGTGTGGAACTTGTGCCAAGGGTGCGGACAGGATCATGTTTTGGGCAGAGTGGCCCAGTGACTTAAACAAACACCTCAAGGCCAAAGACAGAAAAGTCTTCACTCTTGCCCTGAAATCCAGGATCTGATAGGAGCCTAAGGCTGCCAGCTCCAGGAGTACATAGGAACTGGCAGGGCATAGCACTTCCCACAGGATGTCAACACAGCATCTCCCTCCTAAGGGGCTTAGCTCCCCAGCTGGGGCATGGAGGTCTGGTCAGGATGTAGGGAGAGGGAGTGTATGGCTCAGTCTTCCCACAGAGGGAACCTGAGCTGGTATCTGATGCTTGGCACCTTGATAGACATGTGGGATCCGAGACCAGCAAGAACCAGCCCTAAGAGGTCAAGACCCTGACAGGAGCAGACAGAAGAGGCTTGCAGAACATACATGACAGTGCTGGGGACTAGTAAGCCAGCAGGGAGCTTAAGGCAGCCTTTGAGGTGGGATGGTCTGGTCAGGACCTGACTAGAGAGTAGGATCTCAATAGGCTGCAGTCCTTAGCATCCGCCACCCAAAGGGGAAAGCAAAACTGTCATAGAGCCATGCAAAGGGAGATGAGGAGAGGCCTTAGGGCTTGTCTGATGCAGCGCCCCTCATTTTACAGATGAGAAACGCCAGTCCACAGAGAAGGCCAGCAGTCTTCCCGAGGTCATCAGGAGAGAGAGAGAAGGCAGCTTGGTTGGTGGCCCGCAGAGTCTCATCTGTCTTGGAGCACAGGCTAAACTCTTCTCCCACAAAACCTTCCTCCTGCCTCTTACGTCCCATGCCACTCAATCCATTTTGCTCTCCCAGAGTGATACCCCAGGTCTCCCCACTGACTTTTGGGAAGGGAGCCTATCTGTTGGGTTTGGAAACGTGAGGGCCGAGGCTCTAACTGGGACAGTTGTGCGGCTTCTAGAAGGAGGAGGTCTAATTGAGAGAGCGTAGCAGCTGCTAAAGGAGCTTGCTGCCAAGTCTGATGACCTGGGTTTGATCCCTGGGACCCACATGGTGGAATGAAAGAACAGCCTTCTGCTGACTCGTGTGTGTGTGTGTGTGTGTGTGTGTGTGTGTGTGTGTGTGTGTACATACATGCTAAGTAAATAAATAAATAAAATGAAGGGAAGGAGAGAGCAGCCCTGCCCAGAACCAGAAATTGATGGTATAGGTGGGAGCAGTCAAGGCAGTTTAAGCCAGCCTGGAAATGCTGAAACCAGGCCTGAGGACCGGTCTAGTGGGGAACAAGTTCTAGGCTGTTGATGGAAATGGATAGGCCTCCGGGCTCCAACTCTGACTCTGGGACCCTATACCTTAGTAACTAGGTATGGGGGATGCTTTAATGGCCAGGGTATGGGGAGCCCAAACCTCCAGTTCAGGGAAAATCGAAATAGGTGACGAAACACAAAATTGGTTGTTTTGGGTTCCAGCGCTGCATCCTGTCTCTACATCTGGCTTGGGCAGTGTGGGCGTTAGATGGAAAAATGGCGTTTGTGGTTTGGAGTCAGTTGGGAGAAGACTATGTATGTCTTATCTTTCCTTTCCCAGTCCTTGGACCCTCTAGGAAAGAGTAAGTAAGTACCTAGTAGGTACTTACTATCCATCATCCTCCCGGGGTCCCAGGGATGCTAACCACAGACCTCTGTCAAAGGGAAATGGTGGCCTTTCCATAGCTTCTTGGGGACAGGCTTCAGGACTTCAGGATGCTGTCCTGACTCTGGGGCTTACTAGTCATGTGACCTCAGGAGCAGCGTCTGCTCACTAGAAGTTCTGTTTGTCCATCTGTGAAAGGGGACTCATGGCAGAAGAAGGTGCCGTGGTAAGGCAAATTTCTTTCGAGTACAATTCCCTGCTCTGAGGTGACCACATACTGTCGGGCTCCCAACATATCTTCTTCACCTCTTGATATCCCTCACCATTCTGCCCCAGAGCCTCACCCCAGCCAGATAACCCTTTTATTCTGTACAGTGCATGGTCCCAGGAAGCCAGGAGTGTGAAGCTCCCACTTGCCTAACCTTACACCCTTTCAGATTTGCAGCCATGTGTCAAATGGCTTCCCAGGCACTTCCCCTGAGCTGCCACAGCTGGACCTAACCACGTGAGCATCACAAGAACCCTCGCTCTGGTACCCTGGCTCTGGTCCTTCTCTTATTTTGGGAGGTGCCAAGTGGACAGGGTGTGTGTGTCTGTGTATGAGTGTGTGTGGCGCACGGGGACTGAATGAGAACACCTTTACAAAGGATGGGGACAGAGGACACACGGGCCACCTTTCTTCTTGGCTCCTTCCCTTCCCTTCACATGTTTCTTAGTGACCTGTGGCCTTTCCAGTTCTTGGTGAGACTGGCCACCTTCTTGGTTGGAATGAGCTTCTAGAACTCTAGATGAACAGTGTCTCTTTATAGCCTAGAGGAAACCAAACTCTTTTGGGTGCTGCTCACCCACTGGGAGGGTGCCTTTGGGAGAAATCTTGAAGCTGTGCCCCCACCACAACCAATTCACTATTCACCTACTCTCAGATTTCCCCGGGGGACTGTGCTTAGGGAACACAAATTTCTCGGCCCCGCCACATCCCCACCAAGGCGAACATCACATTGGTGGTGTTCTGCGTTGTTTCCTGCGGAGGTTAGGGCACTGAGGACTCAGATCCTTGCTCCCTTTTTTGTTCAGAATTTTTCCTAAAACAACAAAGGCCAGGGCGGATGCAGCAAAGTCTTCAGTCCTTGAGGAGAACTGAGACAAACTCAGGGTTCCTCAGACTGTCTGGCTCTCTCTGACCAGCTTCAGCTCCACTCGCTTTCTGGGAGCCAGGGGCCACGTGTGGAGTTCCCTTGTGAGGTGGTTTCAGGAAGGGTGCCTCTGCATCCTCTTGGCCAGCAGGGAGGCCCTGGGTAGGTGAGACAAAGGTTGGTTGTATCTTGTTGGGGTCCGAAGCTTCAGATATAGTTCCACCTCTGGAGCACAGGGACAGGCCAGAGGGATCGGCTAGAGGAGTCCTCTTGGAGAGATCCTCTCCTGTGAGCAGGAGCCAGTTCACACCATTCCTTCAGGGCCAGGCTCCAGCCAATGCTGCTCATAGCATTTAGCTTGTCTCATCCTGCTGGTACGTTGGTTGGCGGTGGTTCCAGTCATAGACATCTTCAGGGTGCAGGCAGGATGCCAAGTTTGTGGGCGGGCTCTGGACTGTTCCACTGAGCAAGGAGCTGAGAAGCAGCCAGAGCTTATGTCAGACTGGGATGTGACAAATTTGGGACTTTCGCCAAGGGCAAGAGCGCATCTCCTAGGACTCCACGAGGCCACCTCTGTCCTTGGCAGGGAGCTGAGCTTGTCAGACCTTGACACCAGAGCACTAAAAGAGGTTGGTTCTGCGTTTCCCCAAGATCAAGCCATGGGATTTTCGTTGCTAACGCTTTTGGGACAGAGCCTCTCAAAAGTTACAGCTCCCCTGACACACACAGTCTTTTGAGTGCTGGATTAGATTCCAGGTATGTACCACCTCACCACTCAGCTTAAGTAAGTTCCTGAGAATTTCTGAGCTGTTTCCTCGTCTGCCCAATGTGGTCAGCAAGAACACCTACCTCAGAGGAATGTAGGGAAGATTAAACATGGTCATTCCCGAAAAGCACACGGCTGCAATCACTTCCTCCGCCCGAGATGGCCCCACACACGGACACTGCCCTTTGCGTGAAGTCCTCTCCCCAGTCAGTCATCAGTAAATGTTCTCCCTCCCCTGTTTTCTAAGATGGCTCAGCCATATCTCCACAATGCCTGTGTGCTTTCGCTGGCTGGCCTACCCTCTCTCCCCAGGTGGTGACTTCAGCTGATACTTGCCCAGGTGCTAGCAGGGACTTGGTCAGCCCGCTCCTCGGGCTCATCCCATCACCCCTTGCACATAGGAGTTGCCCACAGGCTTCCTTTGTTTCCTCCCTGGACCAAATGTACTAAGCATGTTGGTGTGGTGCTTTGTCATGTTAGTCAGCCTTCTGTGGCCCTGATAAGATACCAGGAGAAGCAGCTGGAAGGAGGTGACATTTATTTTTAGCTCACAGTTCCAAAGGTTTCAGTACACGGCAGCTGACTCTGTTGTCTTTGGGGCTGTGGGAAGCAGGGCCTCCTGACAGGCACTGCATGGAGCAACAAAGTCACCAGGAAGCAAAGAGAGGAAAAAAAGAAAAGAAAAAGATGGGGATCCCCCAATTACTATCTTCTTCCAAGCAAGCTGAACCCCAGCAATTACTACCATTTCCTAATACAGTGGTTCTCAACCTTCCCAATGCTGTGACCCTTTAATACAGTTCCTCATGTTGCGGTGACATCCCCCCCCCCCAACCTTAACATGATTTTGTTGCTACTTCATAACTGTAATTCTGTTATTATTCTGAATCAAAATGTAAATATAAGACATACAATAGCACAGGTTGAGAATCACTGTTGCAATAGCATCTACTATCAGCCGTGGAACGAGTCTTTGACATATGAGCTCTCGGGACATTCTGGATGCAAGCTTTAATGCCTACTAATGTCCTTAACTGTGGCCATTGTGGGTCCTACCCCAGAGCAATTAGGAGAAGTACAACGAATTCAGCTACCCAATGTGGAGGGCCAAGGGTTCCAAAGAGGAACAGGGGCTGTGACATACCCCTTGATTTGGATGGACCTCGGCTTTTTGCCAGTCTGTAGCTCCCTTGCACTAAGGGTTGGAGTTCTGGGCTTTGGTTTGAGATTCTCTGCAGTCTTTCTCCTTCAAGCTCGTTTTGTTTTGAATCTGGGGTTGAACCCAAGATGCGTCTACCACTAAGCCACACTCCAGCCCTTCCCAACCCAAAATGTGTTCTTGCAGTATTTCTGTTTTTGAGCCACAGTGCAAGACCATTTGGAAAATTCTGCCTTTCTTCCATGCTGTGGAGCTCCAGCCCTTGAGGGACAGCTGTCTCAGGGAGGCGGTGGCCGGGAGCCACATCCTGTGCAGCAGAAGCTTAGATGGTGAGTTCTATGGTGTAGACCGCCAGCTGTTATCATCAGAAGTAACATATCAGGCCCAACCTCCTGTCCCTACATGACAGTGTCCCCACCACTTGAGGTGACAAGCCATTTGTGTGTCTGGGCTTAAGTTGTAGGAGTTGCTTCCCCCATGGTCTCTCCCTAACTACTGGCTCCATCATGCCTGTCATCAGTGGTCTGGCAAATAGGATGTAATTTGGGCCTAAAATGACCTCATGAAGCCAAAGTCACTGCCGGCCTTGATTTACTCTCTTGGAGTATGTCAGGGGAGTTCTTTCCTGTATTATAATCCACTGCAGTGAAGTTCCCTTCACGGCAGGAATTGGTTCTCTAACATGCAAATGACTTCTTGGGTCACTTAGACCCAAGAAGTAGATCTTACTACTTCTTGGAACTCAATAGCTTTCTCCACTGGCTGGATAGAACTCAAGAGGGTAGCTGGAGAGGGAGAGAGAGAGAGAGAGAGAGAGAGAGAGAGAGAGA
>NW_022196891.1:28145033-28169274 GCF_008632895.1 Mastomys coucha | reverse complement strand
AGAGAGAGAGAGAGAGAGAGAGAGAGAGAGAGAGAGTTTCCTCTCAGACACCTGCGTCTCCTCCAGACCTCTGATTTGGACACACCAGACTCTGATCTTAGGCAATATAACATGAGCTGGGATTCCCAGCTCTGTGTATCACTTCCTCAGGACTACTTCTGCCCTGTTGCTTCTTAGATGTAGGATGAGTAAGGTTGGCAGAAGGCTGAGCTCTCCTGTTGGCCTGGTTTCTGTCTCCAGGGCAAGCAATGAGGGTCCCTGGGATTAGGAAATAACCTTGGAGGCCTCGAGGTCACTCTTATTCTCTTCCTGGAAATAGTGAGCAGGTGATGGTGGAGGTGGTGTCACTCACAGACACTGAAAACAAACAGTGCTTTGGCCAGGTGTTGTGACACATGCCTGTAATCTCAATGCGCTGGAGGCTGAGGCTGGAGGATCAGAAACTCATGGAGTCTGAGGCTAGCCTGGGTTACATGAGATAGCATCTCAAAGAAAGAAACAGCCAGTTGTGTGTGGTGGCACACATCTTTGATCTCAGCAATTGGTGCAGAGGCAGAGGCAGAGGCAGAGGCAGAGGCAGAGGCAGAGGCAGAGGCAGAGGCAGAGGCAGAGGCAGAGGCAGAGGCAGAGGCAGAGGCAGAGGCAGAGGCAGAGGCAGGTGCATCAGTGATTCGAGGCCAGCCTAGGCTACATAGTGAGGTCCTGGCCAGACAGGGCCACATAGTGAGGACTTTGTCTCAAGAACTCCAAAACAAATGAACAACAAAGATCCCAGTGCTTCAGGAATGCCCCTGGGTTTTGGAGTAAGCACCCTGCAGTTGTGAAGCCCTTGGAGTCTTGTGTCTTGTCCAACTGTGCCATAGCCTTGTGATGTGGCATGGGCCGTTACCTCCACTTCCCCTGTGTAAATATAGAGGGCCTGTCAGCCGCAGCAGAGAATGCTCAGGCTTCGTTTTCCATGTACTGTCAGGCTGGACAGCAGTATGTTTGACTTACGTTCAGAAAATGTGAACTATGAGGCTGGCCCCTAAGGAAAGGTCTCAGTGTCCTCTGTGCCTAGAAGGCCATCTGCAGATAGATGGGCTGGTAGGGATACATCCTTTGAGAGAAGTCCTCAGCCCAAGCAGACTGGATGACTGAATACGTGCTCTTTTATCTACAGTGGCCTGGCCATGCCAGGGAACTGGGTGGAGTGCAGGGCAAAGGGCTGTCAAGGAAGAAAGCTGGGTTGACCCCAGGGCCCCTATTTTTTCTGCCCCACTGATTGCTTAGACACAGCCCAGTGCATGGACACAAACCCATGTATGTCTAATAGCCATAGGCCCCAAGTCCCATCGACATCTGTAGAAAAACAGGGCCTAGGATTTAGGTGAGATAGAAGTACTTCTCGGGCTGAGGATATCAGACCACATTAGACAGTGCAGGATCTACAGAAGGATGTGTGATAGTTTCTAAAAAAACGTGAGAGAGATGCTTTTCTTTCTGGGAGTGGGGGTAAGCGTGAAATCAGGGGACTTTCCAAGTGGATGAATGAGGGATGAAGTCACTGGTCTCCAAGCCTTGAAGCCTAGGCAGGAGAACAAAGGATAACGATGCAGATACCGGGACCTGGAGAGTAGCAAGGCTTGTCTGGCTGGGAGCTGCTAGAGGGCTGATGAGGCGGGTACAGACACACTGGTGCCCTCAGAGCCAGAGGGTGGTAGCTGGCCCCTGCCCACTCTGCAGGGACCCTCAGAGTCCTTGGGCTGGGATGATCTTAGGAGGTAAGTTGTTTTATTCTTTCTACATTTTATTAGAGAAAACAAACAAACATAGAGAAAACTTGCCAGACTTCTGCAGCCAGGGCCACGGGCCCATCATCTGGAATCTTGCCTCAATTTTACATCTCTTAAACAAGCCTCCCCACTGCCCATGCCCTGGCTGCCCACCAGCCCTCATGTCTGGATGGATTTCAAAGCAATGTACAGTCATTCATCTCTGTCCAGGCCTATTCTTCAGCACAGGATCACTGACCCACAGTGGTCAGCAATTTTCACAGTTATTTTTGAGGTAAATTTTATTCATAATGAAATACACCATTCTGCTGTGCAGGACTGTATTTACCCAATTCTGTTACATACCTACTCTTGGCTCCATCAGGTTCCTATCAACCCACACAGAATATGAACAGGAAGTTCCCTGGGAGCCCAGTTCTGATAAATCCCTATCCCAGTCTTACATCACAACTGTTCTGAGATTTTTTTTCCTCTCTCCGATCTAGTTACAGCTATTCTGTAACTTCATTGACTCAAGTAAAATCTTACAATGTGTGTTTTTGCAAAGGTTTTCCCTTAGCATGTGGGGTCTATCTCTAAGAAAAAAAAATTTGCTCTGTGAAGTCATTTTTCAGGAGAGGGAGTGTGAGCAGTCCCCACGGGGCCCAAGGCTCAGTTCACCACTCTCAGGGGACACAAGTTTCTTTAAGAAATGTCACAGGTTTTAATTCCCCTTCAGACTCAAACCCTGGAAGTACCAAAGGCTTTGTGATCTGATGCTGTAGAGGTGACCTGGGAGGTGACAATCACAGCGTGGTCACTTTGGAATAAATAGTAAGTGACTAAGTATAAAAATGCAGAAGTAAATGTACTGGAAGACCCAAAGGAAGGGATTAGAAGGCCTCCCTACTCTAAATAACAAGGGCTGGGAAAGGGGAGAGGGGAGGGCGGGCCAATTCAAGGAACCACACCATCATCATCATTGAATATTACTCAAGAAGGCCTATGCAAGAAGCATCTCCGCCACACACACCCAGGTTTCTCTGTGGTAAGCCACCTCTCCAGGCCTCCCCCTCATCCCTCTTTCCCTTCTGTCCACTCCTCTCCCCTCTCTCATTCCCAGTGCCTTTCCTGTCTCTACTATCCTCTTCTGCTCCCTCTACCCTCCCACCCTCCTCTCTTTTCCAGTCTTTAGGGAACCCCTTTTTTGGGGAGGTGGGCTAGGGTTCTTTGGACTATACACATCCTGCCTAGACTAAGGGGCACAGCTTCTCCTAGACCTTTTAGTTGCTGCGTAGAAAGTGAGAAATGTCTTGAGAGGGCCAGAATATTGCTCTTAGCACATCCCTGATGGAAAGAGTGGGTTACTCCCGTCAGAACTTGGATGGCAGGCGGGTGGGAGAGAGTCTGGCCAGTAGGTTGGGTACTGCTGAGATCCACCCTACAATAACCTAAGGTTTCAGGCTGGGCCCTGCCCTGCATGACTTCATTCTATAAAACAGTTGTTTGCTCCATTCTGAGTGCTTATGTCAAGGCAGAATGACTCTCGATTTTGTTTATGCCAAGTAAACAGCCGTTATCAGTCCTTCATAGGTCACAAGGCCCAGACTGATAATAATGTATTTACTTAAATGAAATGTTCTCACCTGACAACGTATCAAGGTACGTCAAGAGCACATGAGCACAAGGATGCATCACAGCCATGCCAGGAAGCTAGGCTGAGGCCATCAGGTACATAGGACACACCAACCAACACGGTGTAACTCTGCTTGGATCAGGGAAAAGGAGGGATATCTAAGCATGGTGCAGTGGTACCCACCTGCCGGCCGTCGGACCTTCTGGTGCACGTGCCATGGGAATCCATATGATTCTAATGATTGATAGCAAACTCTGCCTCCATCTCTGGAGCTTCAGCCCCACAGGATAGATAGTCTTGCTTGATAAGTTCCATTTAAGTCAACTGCAACTGCTATTAGTCTAGACTTGGTTGCCCCAAAGCAACCTCGTGCTTTGTGGTCTGTTCCTACATAGCTCTGTGGCTGGGCTGGGTTCTACCACTGCAGTAACCCCGCTGCTCTTGCTCAGCTCTCCATCCTGCCTTCAGTAAGACCGCTTTAACCCTTTCTGAATCACCCTCTAAACCCATGTATGAACCCAGTGTGAACTATAACAGAGGATCTGAGAGCTGATATTAGTCATTAAGATCGGAATAAAAGAACCTGTGGTTTCAGGAGCTGTAAATGCTAAGCAAGGTTAGCAGCAGTGGTAAATTAAAGCCAAGGAAATGGACATCATGTGAATTTATTGCCACCCAGCAAATTCTGACACTTTGGGAAGACACAGATGTCTCTGTTTCTGACAGGGTGCCCTGCTCCCAGAGAGACCACTGCGCTGTGGAAAGCTTGCTTTTGAAACTGCTCAGAGTGAAGGAGTCTGGGTTTTTCTTGGTTACCCATCAGCATCAGGGACCGCCACAAATAGGCTCAGAACTGCCTGCACTCACGCTTCTCTTTCCAAACTTGGGATCCCATGCCCTGCCACCCTCATCCCATTTCTTCATCCAGATTAACCCTCATTGGATTAATTAGTTTTATGCCAACTTTGTTCCACTTGAGAACCATCTAGAAGATTTAAAAATAAGCATGCAGATCCCTGGGCTGTGTCCCTAGGAGTCCAGATCCATTACACAAGAGTCTTGTCATTCTTTCCTGACAGCTTGTCAGATGACTCAGGGACAGCAAAACCCTGTGTCACCTTAGTCATGTTGTCTCTGCCCTCTTCCCCCACCCTCCACTGTGCATCTGTGCTTCCCACATGGCCAGCTGTTGATTGGCAGCTGGTGACTTTTCGCATTAAGGGTTTTAGAATCTAACCTTCTTGGAAACCTCCGGTGGTCTCTTAGCTTGTTCTGCCTGGTTACTGAGACCCAGCACTATGACCAGTGGTGTCATTATGTAAACCATGTCTCTGTGCCCTGTGCTGCCCCTAGTTGACAGAGGCTTTGAACGAGTGGCTTCTCCCTTTCCTTCTCCCCACCCCCACCCCGTTTTTCATTCTCTTTAATTCCCAAGCAGAGGAGAAGGTATTGTTATTATATACCATCTCTAACTCAGCCTGCTCTTGGGCTGTCCCCTTACTAAGCCTGTGTAAAGCAATGTAAATAATAATGCCATTTTGACCTGTCCTTCCACAGAGGGAACTAGGTACTCCATCAACAAACCTCATTAAAACGCTGAGCTATAACCCTACTTAGTCTGACCAGGACATCTCTCTCTCTCTCTCTCTCTCTCTCTCTCTCTCTCTTTTTCCCCCTCTCTCTCTCTGCATACGCGTGTGTGTGTGTGTGTGTGTGTGTGTGTGTGTGTGTGTGTGAGTGTGTGTGTGTGAGAGAACTGGGGTTGAGGGAAGGGGGAAGAGGTTGAACAAGATCTAACCCCAAACCCCAGAATAAATTTCAACCCCAGTGAAAGGTGAAGGAGAGGTTGGTCTGGACTGGGGACATTGCTGTAGATTTTTCACATTACATCTATATCTTAAAGATCATTCTGAACAAAGAAAAAAATGTACATGTGTTCACGCTTGAGTGACATGCCTGAGTTATGGCTTACTAGGTATTTCCTTCTTCTCCAACAGAGGACAAATAAAGGATTTTCTACAGAAAAGCGACTGGAGTCCGTACGAAACTAATTCGAAAAGTCAAGGAGACTTTTAATCTCCATGCTTACTTTTCTTTTGCCAGTGACCTCATTCTAAGAGCTCAGGCCTTTCATTCTCCTGCAGTCTAGCTCAGATCCAGGCAGGGAGTGAGATTGTGAGAAAGTCGGAGGCCAAGAAAAAAAAATCCCCTCTCCAAGGAGCCTGGAGCTTGCCAGGCAGCTGGCAAGACCCACCTCTTAGTCTTACCTTGGCGTGATTTCCTGAAGCTTAGTCCATGGAGCTGTGGGAAAGCATCATGGAAGGTGTACTGGCTGGTTTTGTGTGCCAACTTGACACAGGCTGGAGTTATCACAGAGAAGGGAGCTTCAGTTGGGGAAGTGCCTCCGTGACACCCAGCTGTGGGGCATTTTCTCAATTAGTAATCAAGGGGATAGAGCCCCTTGTGGGTGGTGCCATCCCTGGGCTGTAAGTCTTGAGTTCTATAAGAGAGCAGGCTGAGCAAGCCAGGGGAAGCAAACCAGTAAGGAACATCTCTCCATGGCCTTTGCATCAGCTCCTGCTTCCTGACCTGCTTGAGTTCCAGTCCTGACTTCCTCTGATGATCAACAACAGTGTGGAAGTGTAAGCTCAATAAACCCTTTCCTCCCCAACTTGCTTCTTGGTCATGATGTTTGTCCAGGAATAGAAACCCTGACTAAAACAAATTGGTACCAGCATAGTGGGGGTATTCCTGTGACAACCCGACCATGTTTTGGGGAGGACTGTGGAAGGACTTTGGAACTTTGAACTTAGAAGAGCCAGATTAAGAATTCTGTGGGATGTTCTGTAGGAGCTTGGAAGATCATGTTGAGAAGAGTGCAGAGATGGAGGCCTGGCTTGTGAAATTTCAGAGGGAAGATTAAAGACTCTTATCAGGGACATGCTGTTTTGATTGTGACGATTCTGTGGTTCTGGTTAGCTGGGGCTGAAGTATCAGCTGTGATTAACAAGATACCAGAAATACTAAAGCAAAAACTTTGCATTACTGGGACTATTGATGCTGGTTAGCTGGAGCTAAGAAATTAGCATTGATTAAGAAGAGACCAGCATCAGTGAGGTGACATCTGGGAAGTGTTTTCTGAGAGCACAAAGAAGCTGTGTTCCAGAGATAGCCAAGGTTGTACCTTGTGCTGCAGCAGGACTTGGTAATGTGTAAGAGTCACCCAGGTGTACTGGTTTTGAAGGCATGAAAGGGTCATGAAGAGCAGCTGGGGCTCGGCACAGTGAGAGGCCACAGAAGGCCATTGGTGAAGGAGCAGCCTTGGTTTGCAATTGATGGACCAAGACTGAAGGGGTCATGCAAAGGAATTGAGGCTTGGCACCTTGAAAACAGTCTATGAGAGGCTATTGGTAAAGCCTAGTTACAGCAGTGTTTTGGGAATGCCATTACCATGCAATGACCACCAAGAGCAGCAGCAGCCTTGGAGTACAGGCATCTGGAGCCTAGAAGACAAGATGTGTGCTACAAAGGGCAGAGCTGGAGAGGTGACTCAAGCCCTTAGAGGAGCCCAGAAGATCGTGAGTTGGATCCCAGACATTGGTTTTGCTTTTGATTGTGACTGTGCCCTGATATTTTTCCCTCTTGAAGGGAGAAAGTATATTAGTGGAACCCACAGTTAAGAGACCTTGAATTTTAAAAGATATTGGACATTTTAAATTGATTTAACTTTTAACTGTGGGACTTTTGAAGTTATTTAGATCTTGGGGGTGAATAAGAAAGTAAGGGTTGAGGCTTAGTAGTGATGTGTTTGTGTGTCAAGTTGACAAGGGGTCAACTGTATTGGCTGGTTTTGTGTGTCAACGTGACCCAGGCTGGAGTTATCACAGAGAAGGGAGCTTCAGTTGGGGAAGTGCCTCCATGAGACCCAGCTGTGGGGCATTTTCTCAATTAGTGATCAAGGGGGTAGAGCCCCTTGTGGGTGGTGCCATCCCTGGGCTGGAAGTCTTGAGTTCTATAAGAGAACAGGCTGAGCAAGCCAGGGGAAGCAAGCTAGTAAGGAACATCTCTCCATGGCCTCTGCATCAGCTCCTGCTTCCTGACCTGCTTGAGTTCCAGTCCTGACTTCCTTTGGTGATGAACAGCAATGCGTAAGTGTAAGCTCAATAAACTCTTTTCTCCCCAACTTGCTTCTTTGTCATGATGTTTGTGCAGGAATAGAAACCCTGACTAAGACAGCAGCTGAGCATCATGGCAGCTGAGCATCATAGCGCAGCATCCGCTGAACTGAGGGGGTTCTCCCATTCAAGGAATGAGCGGCCTGGCTCTGGCTGGTCTATAGTTGGTTGTTACTTCTCTAGGCCTGGAACCTTTTCTCTTCCACTACACATCATATGCTCCTCCCTGATTTTATGCCCCCGTGTGTCTCAGAGTTCCACCAGACACATAATATTCTTTCTTTACCAATTACATATTCTTTTTTATTCTGAAACTAATTACTGCTCACTAGAAACATTCAAACAAAATGGTAATGTACCAGTAAAAAAAAAAAAATAACCAAAGTCTCCATTATATTACTTCCCTGAAATAGCCAGCCTTAGCAGCTGGATGGAACACTTGTAGATCCTCCTCTAAGCAATACCCAAACAGCTATGTGAGCTATCCTTTTGATTTGACTTGACACCTTTGACCTTAGGGTCTACTTGCTACCTGGAATCTTCTCTTCTCTGCTTCTGCACGGCCTCCTGAATGGTGCACACCTTCTGCTTCTAGCTCCCAGCCCCTAGCCTTGACCTAGTCCCTCTCCCTGACTTCTCAAGTCCCTGCCTAGCCTTAGTATAGCATCTCATGCAACAGTAATCAATTCCTTGTTTTTGTATCTGTCTTCTCATTAGAGCACAAATTAGTGGCCAAGTGGCGAGGGTCAGGGTAGACCCCAGTGGGAGCCACAGCCCTGGGGCTTTGTTAGACTATGCTATTCCTGTCTATAATCCTCAGGTGTACTCAGCACAGTGCAGATCACCTGGACACTGCTCAAGAGGAAGACTGATTAGAGAGATGTTTATCTGGAAGTCAGTGGCTAGTCGTTTCGCTCAGACCCCACAAGGAGGTAGGAATCCACTTCCATGGATGAGGTTGGTTAGCAGCACAGCTAGGCTTCTGGACACAGATTGCCTACCTCAGAGCTGCCCTGAGGTGAGGATGTTGGCACAAGTTCATGCACAGGCTGTCTGAATCTAGTAGGGCTGATGGTTTGGAGCAGTGTTACTGATCAGCCTAAGGCTCCAGGGATACTGAAGGTGATGGGGTGTGGGGAGCCACAGCTGCCACCATATATATATATATCACCTGGTCTCCGGCCAGAACAGGGAGCATTGATAATCAAGCCCTTAGTTGGAGAAGCTGAGTGCCTCCAGTTTGTGATGCAAGCTGGCATGATTTTCCCGCAGCCTATTATGCTTTGCTACGTAGCTGATGCTGATTGGGACCAGGGAAAGTATTTAACCTGGGAGGGCTGGGGGTTAAGAGAGAATTATTATGAGCCGGGTGGTGGTGGCGCACGCCTGTAGTGGCGCATGCCTGTAGTCCCAGCTACTCAGGAGGCTGAGATAGAGATTATTATGATTATTGGGATAAGTAAGAAGAAGTAAAAATGAAGGTTCCTGATTAAACTGCTGGGAGAAGAGCTCGTTGTTACCTCCTTATTTCCGCTGGATGGAAAGGCGGCCGACAATGGGGGCCCTGGGGGGGGGCTTACTGAGATACTGGGACACAGAGCTTGTGGAATACAGGGATGCTCTTTAGCTCACTAAGGGCCCTCTCTCATTACCCTGAAAGGGTGGAAATAAGCCATTACCCTGCCTTTGCCCTGCGTGGCCCTGCAATCAGATCTCTTTATGAATGAGACATGTAGCCTCTGGTGTCCTGGGATTGAGTGAACCCTCGGTCACGGCAGGAGCTCACCAGGTTAGTCAGGCTGTGTCTCTGAGACCTTTCTGCCTTTCTCCCCCCAGCTATTGCATCTCTGGGTCCTGGGTTGGGAATGTGGAAAAGGCTTTTGCTAAGTTATCTCCACCAGCGAAGATGAGCTGATTTCAAGCCAAATTAAAGGATAAAGGCAGGTTTATTGGGGGGCAGTTCGTGGCAATTTCACCGACCACACAGGAAGGGGTCAGTGAAGTAGCCATAGAGAGACGGAGAATGAGGAAAAGGACGCGTGCAGACGGAGAAGGGCGTGAGGTGGGGAGCCAACATATCTGGATTGTATATTAAAGAGCCTCTGGGGGAGAGGAAGCCCAGCCCCTCGGCTGGAAAGTTCAGGGTGGAGGGCAGGGTGTGCTATCCAGGCCCTGTGACAAGGTAGGGACTGAGGGTTGCAGGGAGGGTTGCAGGACCTGGAGGTCAGGTCCACTTTGGCATGTAAAATAGGCACCTCATCTGCTTATCCTGAGTTTGAAACCCAACAGCTTTCACTTTTCTCTGGTGGCCATTGCCAAGGTCTTGGCTCCACACTGTCTCTACCTCTATTTGCCTGTTACGGGTGGCCTAGCTATCACCAGGTTTCCTAGCCCAGGATCTAGCAATCCCTTTGGCTTCTTAGCCCAGGATCAACGCCAGCCTCCTCTTGGGGCTCGGTTAGAACGAGCTGGGCAGACCTCACCAGAGCATCAGGCCTCAGTGTGGAGAACAGACCTTAGGAATCCGCATTGTAATATGTTCTTCAGCGTTCTCAGGAACAATGGAGGTCTCCAGCCACTGCGTGAGATCCCGACACTGTTCTGAGTTAGAGAGAATTGGTTTCCTTGGATGCCTGGAAGGAGTCTGAGCTGGTGGCCGTGAGAGAAGACTAGATGAATGAGCAGAAACCCAGACAGGAGGGCATTTCCCTGGCTGAATGCCCTTGGAGCAGAAAAGTACCTTCTCACCTCTGGGCCTGTTGTGTTCCCCACCCCCTGTTCTCAAGCGCTCTCCCCTATCACAAGCTAATCAGGAAGGTAAGGTTCCTGTCGGAAGAGGAAACCTGAGGAAAGACCTGGATGTGGGCCAAGGGAGAGTGAGGAAGTAAGGGAAGATCCTGTTTTTAGGGTTACTAATTCCAGAAAAGGATGAGGAGGCATTTCATTACCAGTCAAGAACTTAGGGAGGCTTGTTAGACCAGACCAAATGATTGGAGACTGAAGGACGGCTGAAAGGAAGGAGATGCTTCACGGGAGCCTCCTTAGGGTTTAACTACATGTCACTTGGTCAGTAAAGGGGTGAGAACCATGAACAGGGGACACTGGATCCTTCCTTCATGCGCTGAGGGGCCATGCAGAAGGTCATAGCCAGCCTGCTCAGTCAGCCTCCTTGTTCCTCTCCAGGAGTAGCTATCTGGTTGGCACGTGCAGGTACAGCTCTTGCCCAATTCTGGCTCGGGCCCCAAGAAGAGTTGCAAGAGGAGGAGAAAATGTGTTGGGGATCAGACGGGTGTGGAAGGCAGTGCCTAGCAGGCTGGAAAGCCCTTCTGGGAGTTCCCTTCCTCCTTGAGGGCCCTGTGGGTGCCAACTGCCTCCATGGTCCATACACACACACATCTAGAAAGGTGACTGGCTGTCAACTCTCTAGTGTGTTACCACACTTCCCCAGGAGCCTCCTACGTGACTCAAAGGCCTGTCATGTGGCCAGGCTGAACAACCCAAATGTCACTGGAGCGTTGATGGTCTCGTTAGGGAAAGCTCCCGATTCATAACAGGTGTTCCAGGACAATTGACCAGGCCTGGGAGGTGTTTCCCTTTAGCCTTGTGGCTTCTATAGTCACTTTGGTCCCCACTCTCAGGTGCTCGGCTCAGGCTTCTGTGAGGACCACTTCTCAGCACAGAACCACCATCTCTCTCTCTCTCTCTCTCTCTCTCTCTCTCTCTCTCTCTCTCTCTCTCTCTCCCTCCTTTCCTCCCTCCCTCCCCCCTCTCTCTGTGTGTATGTGTGTGTATCCAGTATCTCTGATAAGACCACAAGAAGGGTGTCTGTTGTCATTTGTAGAGTGGCCTAGAACTGTATACATGAGGCGGTGAAAGAATGACTCAAGCCCAGTCACGAGGGAATAAGAATAGAAACTGGGATATGACAGGTCTACGTTCAAGGGTTCCTGAGTCACATGCAACCTCAGATAAGTTCTTGAATCACTGGGTTCTCCTTCTTCAAGATGGGGAGATAGCCCGGTGGCTCCCTGTAGTGTGGCGGCAGAGAACAGGGGGGAGACTGAGGCCTTAGCGTTCTTTGCTTATTTGAGCCGCCTAGCCTTTGAAGCCGCATCATTGTTATCTCCGTGTCACACTTAGCCACAGCCTTGTGGCAAAGTCCTTCCTTTTAGTCGTTGGGAAAGTGACATTGTAGGCAGCCTGGCCTGACTGTGGCCCTCAGGCCCTCAAACTTCTAGCCCAGGATCCTGGAGACTGGTTTCCATGTTCTCTCTCACACAGTGCCTATAACAAGCTGGTAGCTGGGTGACTGAAGAACTGTGGTGTTTCTTCTCATCCACTGCTCTCCCAGATGCCATGCTGAGCCCTCTGCTCAACACCGCCAGCCTCCTTTAGCCCCCAGAGCATCCATTAATGCTTTCTTTCCAGTGCTACGTTTGCCTTTGCCACATGAAAGAACGGAGGCTTGAGTTGGCTCAGACTCACACAGGTCATGTAGTTGGCGAATATTTGGGACAGTATTGTGTCCATCAACTGAGGTGTCTATGGAAGGCCAGGTCCTTCTCCTAGGGCCATGCATGACCCAGTGGCTTTGGAGTCAGGATTCTCAGGACTCAGGAATGAGGCATAGCTAATGTTGGATGAGGTGGGCCATCCGGTCAGTCACTCACTCACTCATCAACTCATTCAGTCATTCACTCACTCAGTCATTAACTCATTCAGTCATTCAGTCATTTAGTCATTCAGTCACTCAGTCATTTACTAACTCAGTCATTAACTCATTCATTTGTTCAGTCATTTGTTTGCTCATCAACTTATTCATTCACTTGCTCATTTGGTCATTTGCTCAATCATTCAGTCATTTACTCATTCAGTCATTCACTTACTCATTCACTCACTGACTCATTCACTAACTCATTCAGTCATTCACTTGTTCATTCACTCCTTTAGTCATTCACTCACTCATTCACTCACTCTCTCATTCACTCATGCACTCACTCATCACTCACTCACTCATTCACTTACTCATTCATTCACTCATGTACTCACTCATCAGTTAAGGCATGTTCTGCCATGTTGATGATCTATACTAGCTGTGTAGACATAGTACCGAACTGCACACAAGAGCTCGAAGGCTGGGGCATTGTCCAGGGGCAGGGAGCAGGAACTGAATGGCAGCTACAAGTATAGATATGAAGACTGAAGGACAATTACATTCTGGAGGCAAGGATGTCCCTCAAGGAGATCCTGAGGTGAGATCTAGTCTTGAGACTCAGAGCATGCATAAAGGGGCCCCTACGAAGCAGACTGAGGTTAGGAGGCAGGGATGGTCTGAGTGGGCAGTGGGGTGATGGGGAAGTAGCTGAGCATTTGGCCATTGTGTTCTCAGTCCACCCTAGCCTCTCACCTTTGATCCTCTTTGTGGTCTAAGCCCTTGTGATCTGGGCTCATCCCCAGGGGCCTCAGCTCCCATTTCCTCTCTGGTGGGCAGCCCCGGGTGTGGACACCATTGCAACTGCTCTGCCCATTGCCCTGTCATCTCCGTGGCTCATTCCCTTGGGTGGTAACTGGAGAAGAGGTGGCAGGTGAAGCTGTAAGGAACATCCTGGCACAGGGTCTGCCCTGGAAAGCATGGAAAGCCTTTGTCCTGGTGGCCTGTAATGAGTTTCAGGAGAGAGCTTCAATATTTGATGCAAACAGAGACAACAAAGGATGTGGAGGACCATTGTGAGCTCACCAAAGAGGAGCTAATCCGCCTGATCAGAAGGGATTCAAGAGCTTGGAGGGTGCTGGGGGGTGTTGCTGTGTGCCAGCAATTGTGAGAAATAATGGTGCAGAAGGGAGACAAACCCTACATAGAGAGAAGCAGTGAGAGGCGCTCCCCGGGAGGTAGGGGGCAGCGAAAAGGGATAGCACCTGTCTCACAAGCCCTGAGACACAGGCAACATTTCCTGCACCCCCATGTCCCCTGAGCTCTGTGCCTGGGTCAGCAGCTCTCCCTATGAAATCTGGATTGGCTTGTCAGCTTTCCCTTGCCTGGGTCACTTGTGTCTAGATATTCAAATGAGAATGAAAGTCAGCCTGGCCTCCTGGGCCTTTTACCCTTCTGCTTCCCTTCAGCTCTTTCTCTTTCCTGATCTCCTTCTGATCTGGGGACCAAGAAAATAGAAAACAGTGGTGCTTGCAGGCTATCAGCTTAAAGAGGTTGTGTTGTATAAGTCTATTCTTAGCTCTTCTTTCCTTCAGATGTGGCCACTCATCTCATCTGAGGCATAAATGTTCAGTTCAGTCACCAGGACAGAGAATTTGCTGGAGGCAGATGGTAGAGGGGTTTCTCAAGGTCCTTTCCAAGGGTGGGTAACAGTGGGAGTGGGACAGAAACATAGGAAGATTGGAGACCTTCGCTCCTCAAGCTTTTCTTCGAATTAGCTCTGGGGGTGGGGGCTCCTGCTAGGATTGCTGTACCTCTAGATTCTCTTAGGTGTACAAAATTTGGGGTTGTAAATAAAGAGAAAGAACAGTAGCTGATTTACATAAATTTGTGTAATATGGTATAATTTGCTTGGGAAGGATTATTCTGTTTTCTAGAAATTTCCCAATTCAATGTTTTCCTTCCTATAAGTTCCTCTTTGTCATAACTTTCTTTGGATTTAAAGTTTTTTTTTTTAACTTATTTTTATTACAAGGAAAGGTCTTCTGTTGGGCTGGCTTTGAGCTCACGATGCCTCTCAAGTGCTCAGATTACAGGGATGTGCCACTCTGCCAGACTTCTTCTGACTCACGTTAGCTTCCTAAGGTGCCAATGTATCTCCTCATCAGCAGGAAAAGAAGGATATGTCAGAAGAAGGAGGACATGATGAAGGAAATAAGAGAGGATGAGTGGAGACATCTGAGCTGGAGAAGGGCAGAACAGCAGCTGTCTGAGGCCTTGGGCAGTTCCCACGAGTTCCCTCCAGTTCTAGGATGCCCAAGAATGCTGAGGCATGGGGGATGTTCTCAGGACCACCCATCTCTGCTTTCCAGAGGCAGCCACCCAACAAGAACCCTAAGAGCTTGAGTCTCAGGCTGTGCTGGAGCAGAGATTGGTCTGGTGTCTTAGATCTAGAGCCCAGTTTCAGGGAGAAGGAGGTGGCTTTAAGTGCATGCTCCAAACTGTTCCACAAGGACCCTGCCCTGACAGTAGACCAGGACTCTCCTGGGATAGAGGGGTGGGGTGGAAAAAGCTCTGGTCTCTTGCACATGCACAGGAAAGAACTGGAAATGGATCTTTTTTTTTTTTTTTTTTTCCCTACTTACGGCCAATGGTCATTGTATGGAAGATAAATGAGGGTTCTTTCAGCTGAAGGGAAACACCTGCTAGAAGGTCCCTGCCAGCTGAAGGACTTGTTCTAGCACCCCCATCTTTGCCTCCTCTGATTTTTATGAGAGCATCTCAAAGCCTTCTCCTTCCATTTTAGGGTTAGGATCAAAGTTAAGGTTCGGCTTGGGGTTTCGGGTGTCATTAACTGTTATTTGTAAACTTCCCTACTATTTAAACATTACTAATGTTAATAACCTACCAAAGCAGCACTCTTCCCCCCAAAATGGACATCACATTGCTCTATGGTCTGGAGCGCTCCCTTCCCTAGTGCGCCAGGGCCTGTGTGTTCTGGGGGAGCAGCCTTCCTTCTCACAGCACTTGCTGGTTTTGGGTCAACTTGACACAAGCTGCTGGGCGATGGTGGCACACGCCTTTAATCCCAGCACTTGGGAGGCAGAGGCAGGTGGATTTCTGAGTTCAAAGCCAGCCTGGTCTACAGAATGAGTTTCAGGACAGCTAGGGCTTCACAGAGAAACCCTGTCTCAAAAAAAAAAAAAAAAAAAAAAAAAAAAAAAAAAAAAAAAAAAAAACAAAACGAAAAACAAAACAACTCGACACAAGCTAGAGTCATCCAAGAGGAAGGAGCCTCATTTGGGAAAATGCCTTCATAAGATTCAGCTGTAAAATATTCTCTTCATGACTGATTAATGTGGAAGGGGCCAGCCTACTATGGGTGGTGCCATCCCTGGCCTGGTGGTCCCAGGTTCTATAGAAAGCAGACTGAGCAAGCCAGGGAAGGGAAGCCAGTAAGTTGTACCCTTCCATGACTTCCACATCAGTTCCTGCCTCCAGTTTCCTGCCCTGTCCTGACTTCCTTCAGCGATGACCAGCAATATGGAAGTATAAGACAAATAAACCCTTTCTTTTTCCCTCACTTTTTTTGGTCATGGTGTTTCGTTGCGGCAATAGAAACCCTATCTAGGACATCACCTCTCAGCCGGCCCCAGAAACCCTGACTAGGACATCACCTCTCAGCCGGCCCCGTCTCTAGTCCTTCTGTTTGTGTCCTCAAGGTTCCTCTCCCCTGCCTGGAGCCTGCCCAAGGATGTCACACTTCAGCTCCTTTGCTCCTATTTACTCTTTCTCCAGGGATTTGCAAGGGCCAGCGTCTCCTCACCTGGTCAGGGATTCACAATGATATTCTCTTCTCCCAGAATCCCCCTCTATCTCCCAGCCTAGGTAGGGCTTCTAGTATATGCAATGACACCTGTCTTGTTTATATGGTGACTGTCTTAGTCAGGGTTTCTATTCCTGCACAAACATCATGACCATGAAGCAAGTTGGGGAGGAAAGGGTTTATTTGGCTTACTTCCACATGGCTGTTCATCACCAGAGGAAGTCAGGACTGGAACTCAAGCAGGTCAGGAAGCAGGAGCTGAAGCAGAGACCATGGAGGGATGTTTCTTACTGGCTTGCTTCTCCTGGCTTGCTTAGCCTGCTCTCTTATAGAACCCAAGACTTCCAGCCCAGGGATGGCACCACCCACAAGGGGCTCTACCCCCTTGATCACTAATTGAGAAAATGCCCCACAGCTGTATCTCATGGAGGCACTTTCCCAACTGAAACTCCCTTCTCTGTGATAACTCCAGCCTGTGTCAAGTTGACACACAAAACCAGCCAGTACAGTGACCTCTCCTGTTTTCCATATAGACAAAGACAGTTCCTGGCACAAAGTATTAGGACACAGCAGATGCTTGAGAAATAAGTCTATACACACATACACTCTAAAGCATGTGTTTTATAAGTTTGAACTATGTGTGTTTGTGAACATCTTCAGGTGGGTATGTGAATTGTGAGGTCAGGTGCCTGTGGAGGCCAGAGGTGTTGGATCCCCTGGAGTTAGAGTTGTAAGCAGTTGTGAACTATCCAATGTGGGTACTGGGAATTGAACTTGGGTCCTCTGGAAGAGCAGTAAGTACACTTAACTGCTGGGCCATCTCTTTAGGACTGCCCCTCCTCCCCCAGTCTTTCTGAGACAGTGTCTTGTTATTTAACCCGGGCCAGCCTCGAAATTATGATCCTCCTGCCTCACCCTTCCAGTGCTGGCATTATTGGCTTGCATCTAGGGAGGACATGTAGAATGAATGAAACGGGGTGGATGAGCCAGGACAGGTGGCAGATTGTGGAGTCGGAGAGTTCTAGCAGTGGCTCTGCCACTCACTGATGGACAGTCACAGGCAAGTTTCCCACCTGTGGTTCTCCCTCAACAGGAGAAAATATTTTCCATATTGAAAATTAACCCCAGCACCTTGGTGTCTGTCAGTGTCTGTCAGTAGAGCTCATCAAGTGACAGTCATTAATGTAATAAGCACACGGTACTTCCTGTGTAAACCGTACCAGGATCTGCTCTGCCCTGGATATCCAGCTTATTGGATGACACATAGATCTGTAAGCCACTAACAAATCACAGTGGGTTTATATGACCAAACGTGGCGAGTACAAAGTGGTAAGGCCAGTGAATTCTAGACTCTAGGCACTGGACTTTACAGTTTGTAGATGGTTCACACCTAGTTCACTTCACCACCTCCCAAGTGGTTGAGGTCAGTGGGCAGGCCTCTGAGGAGAGCAGAGGTTGAGGACCTGGTGCAGGGTGATGCTTCTCCATTGTTCTGCCTGACTCCTAGCACGCAACCCATGTGGTTTCTAGAACACTAGCTCCAGGGCATTCTGTCTGGTCCATGCTTCCTGCTCCAGCTCTTACGGGTTAAACCCTCTGTTTGTCTATGTAGAAAAACAAATAAAGTTAGAGGAGAGAAGTGGACTGCTGCACGGCTGGGCTCTGGGCCTCTCAATCGAGAGGTTCATTAGCCAGGGAGGGGCTCAGCCCTGGGAGTACAGCCCTGCTACGCACCAGCCGTGCAACAACGGGGAGTTACACAGCTTCTCTGTGCCCCACTTCCCCCACCTGCTTGTCAGAAGTATGATACATGGCACTCGGGAGGCCTGCTCAGAACAGCACCTGGTGTGTGCCATAAACCTCAGGGGGCATTTGATTCGAAAATTACCCCTTACTCCCAGACCTGGTGTTCATTTCCCATAACCATGGTACAAAGGCTCATGGCTTCTCAATCACTAGCATGTTCAAGATTTTTTGAGTAAATATGTATATATATATATACATATATATATATATATATACACATATATGTATATATATATACATATTTGTATATATATGTATACATATATATATACATATATATATATACTTCATATACATATATATATTCAAATGATAGTTGTTAATGTAATAAACACACTGTATGTCATTCTTAAACTGTACCAGAATCTGTTCTATCCCAGATATCCCAGGATATCTATCTATCTATCTATCTATCTATCTATCTATCTATCTATCTATTTATCTATCCATTTCTATATATCTATATCTATATATTCTTTATAGAGCCTTGTGAAATCAGTAAACAATAGTCATCACTCCTTCACAGAGCAGAAAACTGAAATCTAGAAGGAAGACCCTATTCAAGGTCACACAGTTATGAATTAGCCAGTGGCTGGTTTGCTCATGACTCCGTAGGTAAGTCCCTGTTTGTATGTACTCTGAAATAGGATGGATTTATTAGCCTTTTCTAGATTTACAAATCCACTAACTTTCCTCTGATCAGGGACTATGAATGTAAGCAAGGCCAAAGCTCCTGGCGATGCAGCATGAGGGAAACTACAGCAGGCTCACCTGGAGTCCCCGCACCAACCGGAGGCCTCTCCTCTCGAGAAACAGCCGTTTTCATGAGCAACTGCTGTGGACCCAGGACTGTGCCAGAAGTCACAGGGAGCGGGGAGACAAGGAGACATTCTCACAGAGGGGTCTGTGGTTTAGTTTGAAAGAGGGAGACTGTGCCCTCTTGGGGCTGGGATTCTCCCATTCGCCGTCAGAGATTCTGAGGAGCTGTGAGCATGAATCACACCCTCATCTCAAGCTATCACATTGCTCATCATCGGATTTGATTCCCAGAGTTAGCTAGGGAAGAAGGTGTGAAGGTAGGAAAAGAAGCCAAGCAGGTGTTCATTTGTTTGCTCATTCATTCATCCATTCATTCATTCATCCTTTATTTATTGTGCCCTTTCTAGCAGCGGAGAATCCAGGCTATGGCTGAAGCCACAAACATTTTTCTTTCATTAGAAAATGTTAATTTCGGGGACTGGAGAGATGGCTTGGTGGTTAAGAGCACCGACTACTCTTCCCAAGGTCCTGAGTTCAAATCCCAGCAACCACATGGTGGCTCACAACCATCTATAATGAGATCTGACTCCCTCTTCTGGAGTGTCTGAAGATAGCTACAGTGTACTTACATATGATAATAAATAAATAAATCTTTGGGACTCGGCGACCTGGTGTGCACATGTGCTCCATCTGTCCATCGCCATGGCTGAGGACATCAGCCAGTAGGCCAGGCTGCTGTGCTTGCAGGAGGTGGATGAGCCGCCCCAGCACACCCTGCGGATCAACTACGACTGGGTGACAGTGGAGAGCTGGGCAAAGTGCTGACACCCACCCAGGTTATGAATAGGCCCAGCAGCATTTCATGGGATGGCCTTGATCCTGAGAAACTCTACACCGTAATCCTCACAGACCCGGACGCTCCCAGCAGGAAGGACCCCAAATTCAGCGAGTGGCACCACTTCCTGGTGGTCAACATGAAGGGCAACGACATTAGCAGTGGCACTGTCCTCTCAGATTATGTGGGCTCTGGGACTCCGGACCTCCCAGAGGCACAGGTCTCCACCGCTATGTCTGGCTGGTGTACGGGCAGGAACAGCCGCTGAGCTTCGACGAGCCCGACCTCAGCAACAGGTCTGGAGACAAGCGTTCAAGATGGAGACCTTCCGCAAGAAGTATAACCTGGGAGCTCCGGTGGCGGGCACGTGTTACCAAGCAGAGTGCTCAAGCTATGTGCTCAAGCTGTGCGAGCAGCTGGAAGGGAAGTAGGGGTGCTGTAGAGGCCAGCGGTCTTGGGGCCCCCACAGTGTTGTTAAGTTTGGAAAGCATGCCATTTCTCCTCTCCTTCCTTTCCACCCTCTCATAGGGAGTTCTCAGCTGTGCTAGGATAGAGGTTTAGGGTGGCTCCCTGCTTGCTGTCTGCCATTACGATTCTGGATAGTCACATCCCAGTTTGATTGAATTTACGTTCCATCTGGGGAGGTGCCTAGTGTTCTGATGGAGTCCTTCTATCGTTGATTTAAAAAGAACAACTCTGAAAAAGAAAACATTCTGCCAGGATCAGGTCCACAGAGGGGAGCCAGAGCTGGTGTTGTCTGTAAGTGGTTGAACAAGGAAACTTTATCCAGAACCAGGCACAATGGGGTCTTTAGAGGCGGGCTTTTAGGGCCCTGTCCCCTAAAATGAGACACCCCAAGACTCCCAACTCAGCTGAGCCCTGACTGTCCAGGTCAGGTGGCTGCATAGGTATCAGTCCCTCGAAAGAACAGTGTTGTGTGAGGAGAGAGACGCTCGTAAGCCCCTTGCTTCTCAGTGGGGCGAGCAAAAGTCACCGGAGTTGCTGAGCGTGTTAATCCTCCTCATCAAATACAAATAAAAGGCATTGCATTCAGAAAAAAAAATAAAATGTTAATTTCTATAATCAAATCCAAATAGCTAACATCTTACATACTAAACACAACGTATTATTCCTCATGAATAGACTTAAAACAAATGCTCCCATCAAACCGGGTGCAGGGGTATATGTCTTTAGTTCCAACACTTGAGGAACAGAGCCAGGCAGATCTTTGTGAGTTCGAGGACAGCCTGGTCTATATAGCACATTTCAGGACAGCCAGAGCCACACAGAGAGACTCTGTCTCAACAAAACAAAACAAAATTAATTGCCCCCATAACTGCTTCTCACAACCATTTGTTGAGCACCTACTACATGCTAGGCATGTCACACACGGGCCTGTGTGACTCCTATGATCTGGGTGCGGTGTAGGTTTTGAAACTGGAATATTTGAGTCATGAAAAGGGCTATGTGCTAACACCCACCTCAGATACAAAGTTTCATGATAAAATGACCTCACCACCAGCTGGAGGGACCCAGGGTTCCCACTCAGTCTAGCCGCCTCCCGTGTATCTCCGGTTACCTCACCGTCCTCTTCCTCTTCCTGATCCCCACTGATGTTTTGGGGTACATAACTGCCTAGATTTTATGTTTAGAATTTTGCTTTGTCACTTATGTTTTTGAGCCACAAGTAAGAAGACCTCATTTAATTTTTCTTGACCTGCACTTGACTGCAGTGTGCTACAATGTGTCGTCTTCTTTGGTGTCCCCACTACATCCTGCGGGTTGCCGCCCCTACGCCTGTGGCCTGCCTCTCTTCTCCTACCCACAGAGTGGAACTCTGCTCTGCTGTGGAGTACACCACATTTTATGTACCTACCTTTCTTTCTTTTTCTTTCTTTCTTTTTTTTTTTTTGTTTTTTGTTTTTTGTTTTTTGTTTTTTTCTGAAACAGGGTTTCTTGTATATCCCTGGCTGTCCTGGAACTCACTCTGTAGACCAGGCTGGCCTCAAACTCAGAAATCCGCCTGCCTCTGCCTCTCCAGTGCTGGGATAAAAGGCGTGGGCCACCACTGCCCAGCCCTGCCTTGCTTCAGAAGGTTATCTAGGTTATTTCCAGGTTTCTTTTTCTTTTTCTATTACAAACAATGCCATACAGAAAATTTTTGATCCTGTCCTTTGATGGACCCACCAGGAGTGTATGTGTGCAGGATACAATTGGTGCACCTTTGGGCCTATTTTGTTTAATACAAACAAAAAGTAGTTGTGCTTGTTTCCATTTAAAAGTGAAGGATGTGGGCGGCCAGAGAGCTGGCTCAGCAGTTAGGAGTCCTTGCTGCTCTTGCAGAAGACCAAGGTTCCATTCCCAGCACCCACACGCTGGCCCACAACCATTTGCAACTCTAGTTCCAGGCGATCTGACTCCCCCTTCTGATTTCCACGGGTTCCAGGCACACATGCGGGAGCAAGTGTACACACACACACACACACACACACACACACACACACACACAAGCGGAAATACTCACCCATGGAAAGTAAACAAACCTTTCAAAAGAAAACCAAACAAAACTGAAGGAACTTCTTTTGAAAGCCTACTTTGGGCCTAGTTAAGGGGACTCCCAGGTTTTGAGTGACTACAAAGTCCGGAGACTAACCTTGGGAGATATCTAAGTGTACCATTTACACGGTAATTCACAGAGCTCGGCACACTTTTGATAGTTTATCTCAGAGCTGAGCCTCTGAGGCTGGAAACACGTGCTGTTATTGGCTGACCCTTAGGAGACTGAGCCTCCATGGAAGCTTGGCACTTGTGCCATAGCACGTGGGCCTGGAGAGACTTGTGCTTGCCCCATCTCTCTAGTTAGAATTCAGTTCCTCAGCCTGGACATCAAGGGTGTGGCTAAGTCCTGGTGGATCCTGATCATGCCTCGCCCTCTCCCTCTCTTCTACCAATAGTCATTTCCCTTTCTTTTAATTGTTGGCTGAGTAATACGTGTAAAGACCTGGAAGTTCAAAATGAAGGACTATACTTTGGTAAGACTTGATCTTGCTTGCCCAGACTCTCCTATGAAAGCCCTCTTTTACTAATTTCTCACCTACCTTCCTAAATTCTCCCTATGTAGAAGCTGTTATGCAGACTTTCTATGAGAAACTAGATAAGGTATTATATACATGATTCTTGCCACTGAATTCCAGTACACCCTGGATTAAGAATAGCTGTGTAGGGACTGGAGAGATGGCTCAGCAGTTAAGAGCACTGACTGCTCTTCCAGAGGTCCTAAGTTCAATTCCCAGCAACCACATGGTAGCTCGCAACCATCTATAATGGGATCCAATGCCCTCTTCTGGTGTGTCTGAAGAGAGTGACAGTGTACTCACACACATTAAAAAAAAAAAATCTTTAAAAAAAAAGAGTAGCTGTGTACACAGCGGTGACTACATGTACAGGATCAGGCCAGCTAAAATCCCAGCAAGGACTGGGGTGGGGGTGGGGCTCATGAAAGCCCGTCACTAGCTTTGGGGCTATTGGCAGTCAGCTGTGGGGAGGGGTGGAGTCAGTTTTCTGGAGGGACGCAGCTACCTCGAGGATGCCCATGCTCTAGTAGATGCATCTACACTCATATATATGCAGGCAGCCCTAGATGGACTCCAAGGGGGTTAAAGGGAGAGCACATTAAGTTGTGAGGGAAAAGTGGGGGTGGGACATGGGGGAGGTGTGGAAAGGGAAGGAATGGGATTGGATTTCATCAAAGCATATTATGTGGGCGCATGAAATTCTCAAAAGAATGGAAATGGTGAAAAAAAGTGCTGGGGTTTTGGTCTTAGTAAAATCCATTTAGGTATTTATTTTAAGACTAGATATGTTTGAAGTCATTTAAAATTTATATTGAGAAAAATGTATTTTCACTATTGCTGTAGACGAGCATCTACATAAGACTGTTAAATCGATTGTTGTTTTATATCAAACAACTTTTATAATACTTATTTTTTTTACAATATTTTATAAACTTTAAGGAATATGACAAAAAATATATTATAGGTATTGAAGGGGGTCTACGGGAGGAGCGGTGGTACAAAAGGGGAACTAGAATGTGATTCAATTCTATTTAATTAAAATATGTTTTTAAATGTTAACAAATTCAGATAAATTGAAGTCATGTAACTTTTCTGATAATGCAATAAAAGTTAAAAAAAAAAAAAAAAGACTAGATGTGCAGTAGTCCATTGTCTCCCACTAACACTCATTCATCCCCTACTGTCACCAGTCTGTAAAGCCAAGTGCTGAGGGGAGGGCTTCAGATGGTGAATCAAAACACGCCCACCTGAGCGATTGGGAGCCTGAGGCAGAAGAATATCAAGTTCAAGGCTGCATTATTAATAACTACAACAAAAGACAAACCCATCAACCCCCTCCCCCCTGCACAAAACAACAAAAAGCACCCCTTCCCTCAAAACAAAAACAAAAGCCGGCCCTGCCTTCAAGGAGAGGAAGCATAGCAAACCACAGTAGATGCTACTCATTCCAGAGCTACTTATGTGGAGCCAACAGCTCCTCAGCATTACTCTGGACCAGAGGGAGGGAGACAGGGTAAATTAAAGCCACAGAAGTACCCATCTGTGGCTCTCCTGTCCTGTAGAGCTGATGTTGGTCACTGTTATGAGAGGGAGAGGGAGGGCTGCTGCAGGCCTCTGCCAGACTTTGGCTACACTCAAGGCTGCTCTTGGGTGCCAGAGGCTGGTGTGGGACTGCAAGCAGAGCCAGAGAAGAGAAGAGAAGAGAAGAGAAGAGAAGAGAAGAGG
>NW_022196891.1:28140085-28144653 GCF_008632895.1 Mastomys coucha | reverse complement strand
GGGAGGGGAGGGGAAGAGAGGAGGGAAGCGAGGAGAGCCTGTGGCCTAGGGCTAGACAGCCCAACAACAGGCAGCAAGCTCTGTTATGTGGGAGCAGACAACAGGAGAAATGGGCATTTTCCCAAGTCCCTGCGGGCAGGGCCTAGCGTCCAAGCCTGGTTTGTTTGGTGATAAGATTTGGCTTTGTTCTTTCCCTGAGCCCCAAGGATACGTGCCACAGGAGTCCTGGTCTGAGTACTCACCTTTGAGCAGGAGCCGAGGGTGCTCCCCTTGAGCAAGGCTGTGGTGAGCCCAAGCAATAGGATCCTGTTGACTCAGGTCTTCTTCTTGAAGGCATAGCTATGACGAGGGCCTGGGATGTGCTGCCACTGCCCCCAACTTGGGCTTCCAGTGGGTGCCACTGTGGTGGGCTGAAGTTTCTGTGCCTGCTGGCTTGGGCGCTAAGGCCCAGTCTCCAACTCAGAGGGACCCTTGTTTGGATCTGTGTGTCAGTTCAGCTCACTCTGCCCTGGGGATTGGTCAGTATATCTCCCAGTTGTAACAGGGTATTTGTGAGTCTTCAGGCCCACAGGTCCCTGCTCCCATTTAGAATATTTAGTCTGTGCTACAACTCTAAAGAGAACACGGAATCTGTGTCATGGGCCGTAAGACTGTGGCAGAGCCTTCCCTTCAGGCTGCAGTGTGTCCAGCAGGGCCGGACCAGAGCTCTGTCATTTTAGCTGAAAGCTCATCACTCAGGACCACTTCATGGGGAGGTGAGTCCTTGGGCGGGTGCACCTCTAATGTTGGATGCTGTTGTTGTTGTCTTGAAATCTTAATTTTTGAACAATCTCATTTTACTACAGGGTCCTGGAAATGATGTGGCTTTTATTGCCTGCACTTTAACATCTCGGACATGCCATGATATGCTGATATGGATTTTTTAATTAAAAAACAAACACTATAGTCTCTCCTCATCCAAGGAAACACTCCTGGACCCCCCCCCCTCCAGATGCCTAAAGTCACATAGTACTAACTCTCCCCACCACCCCCGGTACTATGCTTCCTCCTATCCATACATGCCTATGACCAAGTATAATGAATGTATTAGGTACAGCAAGAGATGGACAATAGTTGATAATAAAATAAATGGCCATGAGTCTGTACAAGTAATAAAGGGATATAAGTGCATATTTCAAAAATACTGTACTGTTCCCAACCTTATTCTTGTGTGACAACATGAGATGATGGCATATCTCTGAGATGAGACAGTGACATGGGTATTGTGGCATAACTTGGGTGACTATTAATAGAGGCATTTGGAATGATGACAGTTGATACATCTGAGACAGCTACAAAGTAACTGCTGGGTTAGATGCACTGAATACAGCAGGGGTGGCTGGCCTCCGTAGGAGGGATGGCACAGTGGTTCACACACCACTTCAAATGACACATGCGTTGAAGGTTGTAAGTTATTTATTTCCGGGATTTGCTATTTAATATCTTTGGTCCACAGTTGACCATGGGTAACTGAGACTGGTACCACAGACCAAGAGGGACTATTGTCCCACAAAGGATAAAAACAACGGAAACACTATTTGGTGTGTACTCTTAGATATGGTCCTTACGTTCATCGTGATGCTGAATGCGTAACCCCATACCACACATCCCTCCACAGTCTGACTTCCAGGAGAGCCACGCCAACATGTGATGGGGGCCCAGTGTTCATCTCTGAAGGACACAGGGCTCACTGTTTCTGTGACTGCTGTCCATGGTGAGATGATCATTATACATCAGAGCTAGGCGGGGGCAGACAGGGTCCCTAGAGCCCCTGGTTAGTACCCCTGGGCTACCTGCTTTTCAGTGAAATCTTTGGAGTCAGTTGCTTCCTAGAGATGAATACCTCTGACCAGCTTGGAACTCGGGAGGGAAGACTTCTGTGGACACAAGAATGCCTGCGGAAGGCAGGAGGTATGAACCTGACCATTGCAGATCCTGAAAGTTCATTCTTCCACCTCCTTTAGAATGGGCCACCCTATCTGTGCTGCGTGAAGCCAGAATTAAAAACGGGTTCTAACTCTGAAATGTACAGGACACAGAATCCATAGCTCTCCAAATACCTCGCTGTGTGGATCTGTCTCTGATTTTGATTTGTTGCCTGAATTAAGGATCCTAAAGTTTTCACCCAGGACATTTGATTTTTTTTTTTTTTTACCCAGCTAGCCCAGGGTCGACTTTCCCATGGCTTGGGAACAAGCTTCAACCATTTTCTTGACACAAACACCAGCTTTTCAAGTGTCCCCAGAACTCCTCGGCCTTGAAGCAGAGGACACTTCTGCCCCCTGGTGGCCAGTCATCAAATGACCAAGGTACCTTCTGGGGACAGGATATCCCTGGCCTTCTCTGAGACAGCAGCTTTGAGTCCTCAGGAAAAGACTTTTCCCATATAATACAGCACGCTGTCCATGGCTTCAGGGCTTGGTCTTGCTGCTCCCTCTCCTGACAGGCTCTTCCTGCAGCTCGTGCAACGGTCACCATCACAGGAAAGCCCTCTTGATCCTTTTGTTTAAAATAGCACCTAGTTTCTACCCTCTGCCCTGCTCATGTCTGCTGGGAGTGAAGGATTCATGTCTGCTTTGTATGTCACCAGATTTCAGTGCAATGTACATAGAAGGCATCAAAAATACTCCCCAGCTGGGCGGTGGTGGCACATGCCTTTAATCCCAGCACTTGGGAGGCAGAGGCAGGTGGATTTCTGAGTTCGAGGCCAGCCTGGTCTACGGAGTGAGTTCCAGGACAGCCAGGGCTGCACAGAGAAACCCTGTCTTGAAAAGCCAAATATATATATACACATTCCCCAAAGGAGCGAGCATGTGTGTCCATGCCAGCAGGTGGGATTTTAATGGAGCTATGGTCCTCAAATCACACTGGGATACCGGGAACCTTGGGAAGTCTCATTTGGCAGATGGGTACACTGAGGCCCCATCAGGGATGGGGAGCCATTTGAGCACCCAGGAAAGAGGGACAACTTGTTCCCTCAGCTCTCCCTGGAAGAAGCTGTGGGAAGTCTCAGGCCTTTAGGCTTCTGCCTGTCAGGAGTGGTCCATGTCCTGGCTGCTGAGAGAATCAGAGCCGCATCTCCGTCCAAAGCCGTAGATCTGTAGCTCAAGGGAGCAGCGTGTCTGCAGAGATGAGCAGGACTGTGTTCGGGGAGAGGAGCAAGAAGAGCTTGAGTCATCTAGAGTCCCATGGTTTCTCAGGGGCCGGTTCTCTCCTGCTGCAGCGCTCAGCCTCCTAGCTGAGCCCCGGCTGGCTGGTGGGATTGAGCTTGGCATGGGTGCACAGCTGTCATTGGGAGTACGGAGGAAGTCCAGGATCAGCAGCACCTGCTCTTTGGCTGGCCTGGAGAGAGCTTGATGGAGTCTACAAGGTGATTCTCTGCGGTGCCTTGGTACTGGGGAAGAGAGAGGAGTCAGTATTCATAGCCTATTCAATGGGCCTGGTTGCGTGGCATTCTGTCTTCTTCCTGTGATATTGTTGGGAAACTGAGGCCCAGAGGGGAAGCCCCTGCCTTCCTAGCTTCTCTCCCTTTCCCTCTCTGCCCTGCCTCTTCTCAGGAGTCCAGAGTATTTCAGTGAAGGGATTTTAGGAGCTCAGGCCTGACTTCCAGCCAGGTCTCATAACTTCCCATTCCCTAGAAGGGACAGCTAAGGGGATGTATGGGCTCAGGTGGAGATGACAGGTAACCCCTCATCCTTGATGAATACTTGTCCCACAAACATTTCCATACCCCCAACATTCTCCATGCCTCAGGCCTTTCCTGCTCTTCTTGCTGGGTGTCTGGAGGAGCCCAACTGGCACTCGGTCCCCATCCCAGATATAGGAAGACTTGCCCTATCAGTTCAGTGTCTCCATGCCACCTTTCTTCTCCTCCACCAAGATCCAAGCTCCTGTTACAACAACCAGCCAGAGACGGCCCCTCTCCATCTAACAAGGCCCTCGGTGCCCACCAGGCTCCTTTCCTAAGAGCCTTCATCCCTTGGCTTAATGGGAGGCAGAGAGTTCTTCAAAGCCATAAATTTCATTCTTTGGGTTTTGTTCGTTTGTTTCTTTTTTTTTAAAGCTAGGGTCTCTCCATCCCTGGAAATCTCAATCTCTGCCTCTGCCTGGGTATTAGGGTTATGGGTGATAAGGTCATGGGTCACACAGACAGAAAGGAGCTGTTGATGCTTCTGGGTTTATTTTATGTGTAGCAGCAGGAGTCCATGTGTGGGTATGTGCACAGGAGTAATGGTTCTCAAAGAGGGCAGAGGGCAGGGGTGTCAGATCACCTGGACTTAGAGCTGCAGGTGCTTGTGACTGACCTGATATGGGCACTAGGAATCAAACATGGATCCTCTAGAAGAACAGAAAGTGCTGCTAACCACCAAGCCATCTCTCTACCCCAAAAGATTTCTTCTTAAAGGTACCAGGTTCTTTCCTGCTGTGGCTTTAACTGGTCCCAGAGCTATCATACAGTGGTCCATCCTCACAGTGCTCCATCCTCACAGTGCTCCTTCCTCACAGCGCTCCATCCACACAGTGCTCCA
>NW_022196891.1:28135606-28139435 GCF_008632895.1 Mastomys coucha | reverse complement strand
ATCCACACAGTCCTCCATCCACACAGTACTTCATCCACACAGTGCTCCATCCTCACAGTGCTCCATCCACAGTACTCCATCCACAGTGCTCCATCCTCACAGTGCTCCTTCCACACAGTGCTCCATCCTCACAATGCTCCATCCTCACAGTGCTCCATCCACAGTACTCCATCCACAGTGCTCCATCCTCACAGTGCTCCATTTTCAGTGCTCCATCCACACAGTGCTCCATCTACACAGTGCTCCATCCACACAGTGCTCCATCCTCACAGTGCTCCATCCTCACAGTGCTCCATCCACATTCATCCTCACAGCGCTCCATCCACATCCATCTTCACAGTGCTCCATCCTCACAGTGCTCCATCATCCTCACAGTGCTCCATCCACACAGTGCTCCATCCACACAGTGCTCCATCCTCAGTGCTCCATCCACATAATGCTGTATGTAGGAGCAAGTGTGGGAACAGGTGTGCACCAACTCTGTGTCCGGAGCTGTGCTACATTGGTTTGAACACAGACCTCCTGCATGCTAGACAGAACTGTAAACGGTGGCCTGTCTCAAGTCACCTTTCCATAGATGCCATTCCATAGATGCCATTCCATAAATGCCTCTGGCTTTTATTTTCTCCATAGCACCTAGGTGCAGGTCAGGCTCCCCACTGGTAATTGCTCATGAATGTGACCTCAGGAATTGTCATCAGGTATCAGGCCTGACCTGCTGCATTCTAATAATAGTGGTTCTCAAAGACACCCACGGGCCAGTCTTCCTTCCCATAGCATTTCTCAGACCTCCCTTGTAGGGTCTCAGAGCCAGCAGAGCATCAGCTGCCCTCAGTCACCTCATACGATGGGCACTGATCATCGCTTAGTAAAGTCATTTGTATTATTAGAATTTAAAATTAGGATGCATATTTAAATAGGAAGATCAGTGTTTGGGGTTGTGTAAGATAGAAGTCTGCCCTCATGGGAGCTCCAAGAATGTCCCCACATTCCAGTGTGCTGTCCTCGCTCACTGGGAAGTCTCTTTGTCACCTAGTGAGCCCACCCACTCTGAGCATGCAGCTCTCCTGCTAAAAACCCTTGTGCATGGCTCCCCTTCATAGCAGCCATTTTTAATCAGATGCCTTCTCCGTACGGTGTTATATAAAATCCTCACAAAAAGGCCCCGTAAGAAAGATGTTGTTGATGCTGGTCAGCTAGGACGGCTTAGAAAGGATGTGTGACTTGTGTAAAACAGTGAACAGAGGTAGAGGCAGGATTCTGCAGAGCCCTACCTCCTCCCCAGCCTGAGGCTCCCTCTTTCCTACAGAGGCAACTCTCTGATTGCCTCCTTGGAGCTCCAGGGTTGGTGTGAAGGGGCACACAACCTCTCTAAGAAGGGGCCAGGTCAAAATATGTTTGCAAACATGTAAAGATGTTTATGAAAATCCACACGGATCTTACGTTCCATCCTTTAACATGTTGGTGTGAAATTTCTAATTTTCTAAGTACATATACACTGCTGAAAGATGTGCGCTTTTGGGCACCTTGGCAGGTGCCCGAATACAATGGACACCCCAGCGCCACCTGCTGGAAGTCCTGGCTTTTCAGTGTTGAGTCTTACCTCTCCTGTGGCCTTAGCCTGGGAGGCCTTGCTGGCTTTACCACCCACATGTTCCCTCACTTCATCCTCTTCAATGCTGCATTTCCTTCTCTCATAAACTAAACTCACAGCTGACTTCTTGCATGAGCCCCATGAATTGAAGCCTGGGTTGCTGGATCTCTGCCCTTCTTTCCTACCTCCTCACATCTCCAAAGACCTGCCATATCGACCTGCAAACACTTCCCAAACGCCCTGCTTCTGCGATATGGCTACCTTGCTCCCCTTGCCTCCTGTTGTCCCTTGAGTCACCCCACCTTCGCCACAGTCTCCTGCTTCACTCTGTTGCCCTCAGGTGTCACACTCCTGTGTAGAGAGAACATCTTGTGTATTGTATGGATGCAACACCTGTCAGTTAAAAAGCTGATGGCCTATGGCTTAGGCAGGAAAAAGAGATGGGACATCTGGGAAGCAAAAAGGATTCTGGGATAGAGCCAGGTAGAAGATTCGCTGGGAAGATGCGATGAGATGGACGCCTGGGACCTGAGCACAGGTAACCAGCCTGAATCTGAGTCTTATTTTCCGGAGCATGGGGCTGGGAGGAAGAATCAGGGTTTACCTTCAACACTCCTGAGCCTGCATGCAACGAGGCCCCTGTCTTAAGCCCCCTCATGACAGCTCAGGAAGTGTTTATGGGATGGGATCATTTTCATTTTATAGCTGGGGAAACTGAGTCTCTGATCAGACATATGTTTTGACAGGTATGCACCTGAAGTTACCAAGACAGGACTTTACCCAGGTCAGTCTGTCTACAGCCACCGTGCCAGTGACCTCCAGCCCTCAGCTCAGTTTCCTGCACAAGTTATCAGGAACTGCAATGTGGTCACCAAGCTCCTTGTTTTGCAGAGAAAGGATTCTAACAAGAACAAGCAGACAACTGCCACTTGCTAATGGCCGCACGTGATGACAGTGACACAGTAGGAAGGCCATACTGTAACTCCAACTTAATAGGTAGGGAAGGACACACCTCTGAAAGGGCCGATGATGACCACTCAGACACACTGGCAGTGGGCTGCAGAAAATTCCATGCTGCGAGTGCTTGGCAGTAACTGCACCACATAATCCTGGTAAGTTGTGATAAGCTGTCTTGGCTAATGATACAGGCATGCTCACTTGCATATTAGGAGCTGGCTTTCCTGACTGTGTGGCAAAGCCATGCTTACAGACCATGCACTAAGATGGGTACTCTCTGCTGTTCTTACACAGGAAGCAGTGAGGGCTGAAGGCTGACCTGAGGTCCAGGCTAGGTCATGTGAGCAGAGAAAGCTCTTAACTGTCCCCTGTACAGCTGCTGGAGGCAAGAACTGCCTGTCTTCAGCAAATGGGTCTTGAGGCATTCCCTTCAGGACAACATGGGTCATGCAGGTCAGTAAGTCACCCACAGTGAGGGCAGCCATTTCCACCTATAGGATGCCTCTAATCTCCTAACCACCCTTTGTTCATAAACCTCCATTTAAAATCATTGCTCTGACAATGATTATCTTTTGTTTTTGAGACAGGATCTCTCTGTGTAGCTCTGACTATCTTGGAATATACCGTGTAGATGAGGCTGGCTTTGATCTCACAGAGATCTGATTGCTTCTGCTTCCTGAGTACTGGTATTAAAGGAGTGTGCCACTATACCTGCCCCCTTCTCTTAAGAGACCTCTCTTAGTTCAAGGTGGCAGAACAAGGTAAACAGATGAATTTCAACTTCTGCCAAACTTTCAAACTCCACATTGGAACATTAACATTCTGACAGTAGCTGGGCATGGTAGCACACACTTGTGACCCCCAATACGGTAGAGGTAGAGGCAAGGGGACTGTAAATTAGAGTTCAGCCTGGGCTACATAATGAGACCTTGTCACAACAAAACAAAATCAAACACACAGAAGCAAAACCCATAACCGCTTCTAGGCAGCCTTCAGTGACCACGCCCACCACACCGGCTGTCACTGTGCCCCTTCCCTGGACCCTGTCACCAAGTCTACTCTGTCATGGAAAAGTCGCGTTGCGATCACTCATGTTCTTCCTTTTCTTCCTCCGGGGTCTGATGGTCCCCTGTTGCCTGCACAGTGCACACATGTAGGGCTCTACGCAAGCTTTAAAAGCCGTCACATTGTAACACCTGGATCTATTTCTCTTTCTGATGCGAGGCGGTCAGTAAGTCCTACAGGTTGGGGACTCCACTTGACTAAATAAATGCTTGG
>NW_022196891.1:28119760-28135202 GCF_008632895.1 Mastomys coucha | reverse complement strand
AAATAAAGAAAATATCTAAAAAATAAAATAAATAAATAAATAAATAAATAAATAAATAAATAAATAAATAAATAAATGCTTGGTCCCAAGAGGCTTCTATCCCACCATGAGGACTGGCCCAGAGACCACTTCTGGAAATCCCCACTGAATTAGACTCTCCAGCATCAGGCACAGGACTGAAGCTTTTAGATACTCCACAAGGTGTAACTGAAAGGACCTGTGCCGAAGCGCCTTGATAATGATAGCATCACATGTACATGCAATGCCCTTCATACCTGTGTCAATGCTAATATGCCTTTACCTTTGAAAGTGTACATATTCTCAGAGCAAGACCAGCAAGCCAGTGAGATTGTCGAGACCACAGCAGGACTCACCTGTGATGATGTTAGTGCAGAAGCTTGCTGAAAGAATGTTAAGAAGAACCCAATGGATGATGGGAATGGTAATTGCTGTGGTCCTAGGAATTGTCGAATTAGCTACTGCAGCTAGAGTTGCTCTTCAGAAAGAAGAACGAACTACAGAATTTGTCAAAGACTGGCATAGGCATTCTCATGAACTTTGGAGTCAATGACATAAGACAGACATGGGAAACAGTTGATGACATAGCTGTAGTGAGACAATCTGGAATGCTCATGGGAGATCAACCATTAAGGGAACGGATGAGATTGAAATATTATTGCATTACGCCTTTCAGATTCAATGGTAGCAGATACGATTGGGAGAAGCTTATACTGTGTTTGTTAGGTCATCCTAATTCTTCTCAAATGAGTTACTATTTGCAGCAAGAAACTATAGAAACATTTTCAAAGAAGCTGCCTACTATAACAGGCATGGATGTTGCAGGACGTCTTGTAGATGTTGTAACTTCATTTCATTCCATGAATCATGTTGATAAGTTTCTTGCTCTTGTAATTTTTATAATTCTCTTTGTGGTAATAACTTTACTGGTTTTGAAGTGTATGTTGACTTATTTGCATAAGATGTTAGACAACTAGATAGACAAAAGGCCATATTTACTGTATAACTCCATAATTCTCCAACAATAATTGTTATCCCTAACCAATCTGCTTAAAACAAAGAGGGGTGGGCTGGTGAGATGGCTCAGTGGGTAAGAGCACCGATTGCTCTTCTGAAGGTCATGAGTTCAAATCCCAGCAACCACATGGTGGCTCACAACCACCCGTAATGTGATCTGATGCCCTCTTCTGGTGCATCTGAGGACAGCTACAGTGTACTTATAATAAATACATAATAAATAAATCTTTAAAAAAAAAAGTTTAAAAAAAAAACAAAGAGGGTCAAGATGTAGTGATATGTAGAGTAAGACCTTTATGTCTGGCTTTAAATGATATGTATAGTAAAGCCTTTATTCCTGGCTTTGAGTAAAATGTTTCCGCAAAGCCTTTGCTATGTTCGGGTCAGTCAGTAGAGGCTGAGAAGTTGTTATGAGACTGTCTGAACCTTGAAGAAATACTGTCTCTGGAAGGTCTGCACTTGGCGCTATGCGAGAGTCTACAGCTGCACTACTCTTGGTCCTAAGACATTCCCGGGAAACCTGCAGTTCTTACTTTTAATAATGGCTAGCCGTGGTCAAAAGGGACTGAGATTGTGTGGGTTGCCTGCTCTCATGAGCAGCGAAGGGCAGATAGCATTGGTAGCTGGAACCTTTCCCAGCTCCAGTTAACCTTGTATGATGTTTCAATAAAGTATGTGGAGTAACTGGAATGAGCTAGCTGGCTGTCGGTCGTCATCAAGAGCCTGTACTCCTCTGCTCCTTCAGAAAATGAAGGTTTAGTACCTTGGTGAGCTTCTCTCTCTACTCAGCACCTACAACCAACATCAATCAATAACAAGGGATTGTGGTAGCTGGCCAGACTGCAAAACCAACTAACTCCTCACTCCCAGGTACTTACGCCTCTGGCCTCTGTGGCACCAGAATTGCTAAGCCCATCCAACCACTGAATAATGAAGAAGATGAAGACTCCTATCCCCTCCATGTCCTTAGCTGTACCCACATTTTCTTCTTTGGAAGCTCCTGAGGGTTCTGCCTGGGGCAGTTCTGATTAGTTCCACCACGGCATCACTCACCCTCAACAGAGCCCGGCTGGCCAGGACCTCAAAGGCTTGCACCACATTGATGTCATTCTTCGCACTAACTTCAAAGTATGGCATATCCTTCTCTTGACACCATCCGTGGGCCACCTCCTGGGGCACCTGAGGGAGAGAAATGATCACTGTTTCTGTATCGCCATTACCATGGCCACTGTCACTACTGCAGCTGTGGCTTGGGTGTGGGTAAAGAAACATGCCCTGGATGGCACACCTCAGGAGAGGGAGAGTGGATACAGGTCCAGCTCAGCATTCCCCTAGCATCTGAATTGCTGCTGAAAGACTCTACATAAGAACCTTGTTCTTTTTCCGGAGGAACAGCCAAACTGATTTCCAGAGTGGTTGTACCAGCTTGAAATCCCACCAGCAATGAAAGAGTTTTCCTCTTTCTCCACAACCTCTCCAGCCTCTGCTGTCACCTGAGCTTTTTATCCTAGCCAATCTGACTGGTGTGAGGCGGAATCTCAGGGTTGTTTTGATTTGCATTTCCCTGATGACTAAGGATGTTGAACATTTCTTTAGGTGCTTCTTAGCCATTCGGTATTCGTCAGTTGAGAATTCTTTGTTTAGCTCTGTACCCCATTTTTAAATATGTTTACTTGGTTCTCTGGAGTCTAACTTCTTGAGTTCTTTGTATATATTGGATATTAGCCCTCTATCAGGTATAAGATATCAAGTGGCCATAGGTTTGTGGGTTCATTTCTGGGTCTTCAATTCTATTCCATTGATTCCATTGATCTACTTGGCTGTCACTGTACCAACACCATGCAGTTTTTATCACAATTGCTCTGTAGTACAGCTTAAGGTCCAGAATGGTGATTCCACCAGGGGTTCCTTTATTGTTGAGAATAGTAGTACTACCAGAGGACCCAGCTATACCACTCCTGGGCATATACCCAGAAGATGCTCCAACATGTAATAAGGACACATGCTCCACCATGTTCATAGCAGCCTTATTTATAATAGCCAGAAACTGGAAACAACCCAGATGTCCCTCAACAGAGGAATGGATACAGAAAATATGGTACATCTACACAATGGAGTACTACTCAGCTATTAAAAACAATGAATTTATGAAATTCTTAGGGAAATGGATGGATCTGGAGAATATTATCCTGAGTGAGGTAACCCAATCACAAAAGAACACACATGGTATGCATTCTCTGATAAGTGGATATTAGCCCAGAAGATCGGAATACACAAAGTACAATCCACAAACCACAAGAAACTCAAGAAGGAAGACCAAAATGTGGATACTTCATTCCTTCTTAAAAGGGGGAACAAAATATCCATGGAAGGAGTTGCAGAGACTAACTATGGAGCAGTGACTGAAGGAAGGACAATCCAGAGACTGCTCTACCTGGGAATCCTTCCCAGATTCAGTCATCAAATCCAGACACTATTGTGGATGCCGTCAAGTGCTGGCTGAGAGGATCCTGGTATAGCTGTCTCCTGAGAGGCTCTGACAGTACCCAACTAATACAGAGGTAGAGGCTCACAGCCATCCATTGGACTGAGTACAGGGTCCCCAATGAAAGAGCTAGAGAAAGGACCCAAGGAGCTGAAGGGTTTGCAGCCCCTTAGGGTGAACAACAATATGAACTAACTAGTACCCCCAGAGCTCCCCAGGACTAAACCAGCAACCAAAGAGTACACATGGTGGGACTAATGGCTTCAGCAGCATATGTATAGTAGAGGATGGCAAGTCAGTCATCAATGGGAGGAGAGACCCTTGGCCCTGTGAAGGTTCTGTGCCCCAGTGTAGGGGAATGCCAGGGCCAGTAAGCAGGAGGGTGGGGTGGCAAGCAGGGGAAGCAGAGAGGGAACAGGGGTTTGTTCTTGTTCTTGTTCTTGTTCTTGTTTTTTATTTTTATTTTATTTTTTTCTTTTTTTCAGAGGGGAAACTGGGAAAGGAGACATTGTATGACATGTAAATAAAGAAACTATCTAATAATTTTTTTTTTTAAAAAAAGAACATTGTTCTTTACTGTCACCCTATGAGACTGTAGTTTCCTTCAGCTTGGGCTCAGCCTGCATATGTGAGCCGTCTGAGAAAAGCCATTGCTCCCAAGTGCAAATGGCTGGATGCAGTGTGGGGCTACTAAGTATGCTTCTGAATTACTTTGAAGGGTGACTCATACCAAAGAGCGTGATATCTCTCATTAGCTATTTTGAGGGGGAAATTACCACATATTTTCTATATGCTGTGGCTGGTACTTTAAAAATTGTTTAAATGTATTTAAGGGAATCAAGCGGTTTCTCTAGGAGAAAGGATCGTTTGGTCCTTTTCCTAGAACACAGGGCAGGTTGGGGAAACCAAAGGCCATCCTTCCTCACATTGTTTCCTCATGGCTTGCAGGTTCTGGGAACCCCTGTCTTACTGAGATCAGAGAGTCCCCATTGCTGTCTACTGTCTCTGGTTTCTTGCTCTCCTGCTCTCAGGACTGGCAGGAATGCCCAGTAGCTTGTGTCTTCTTTTCACAGTGCCTCTGTAGCCCACCACCACCGCACTGGCATTGTGAGGTTTGCAACTTAAGACTTCAGTGGTCAGCTGAGCAAGAGTGTCCAGGTCTGAGTCTTGCCCTCTGATGCCTCAGTTTTCCCTGCCTTTGGAGAGAGGGACCCCAGTGTTGTTGAGGAGTGTTCCCTCCTGTAACTGGGTAAGCCATGAAGACTCCTTCTACCTTAGGTTGATCCTACACTGTTTAGTGATTCTGAACCTGCGGGTGGTGACCATCTGCAAACACATATTTCCAATGGTCATAGGAACCTCCAACCATATTGCTGCTTCATAACTGTAATTTTGCTACGGATCAGCGTTTCAGTTCCTAAGCGCATCAGAAAATGTCTGTTTTCTGATGGTCACGATCCATAGGTTGAGAACCGCTGGTTTAAGAGGAATGCTGGGGATGTCTAGTGAGTGACATGTCTACAAATAGTCACTGGATATTAATACCTTATACCCGGATGGCATCTTGAAATAGTCGTCAGATATTAACACCTTGTACACTGTTACTATCCTGGGTACACAAAGGACTGTGAATCTTTTGAAGTCCCCGAGGGCAAAGTCTAGACACTTCCTCATGTCCAGCCTGCTCTAGCTCCCAGCTCCCCAGAGACCCTGAGTCTCTAAGTGCATCTAAGTTACCTGTACTCTGCAGTTACTATCAACAGTGAAGTGCGTGCAAAGCAACTCTTTCTCTAGGCTGCAATGGAACAGCCCGGGTCTGTGCCCAAGGTTGATCCCTCACTGAGAGAGCTTGGAAGTCATTCCCTTGGCTGCAGCTGCAGCCACAGCTCTGCTGTCCCTTCCCTTGAAGCAGACAGTGACCCACATTCACCTTATCTGCCACCCTTCTGATTGGTTTCAAAAATGACTGAATGGAATCTCGAGGGCATCAGTTGAGACTGTGCTGCAAGCCACTTCTTTCTGGGTCTCCAGCCCGTCGCCCCACAGGGGGCTGTCTGGGAAAGAAGCCATCAGACAGCACCTTTAGTTTTCTCTACCATTGCAGCTATGAGTTGATGACGTTGACGACTGTCTTATCTTTTTATGTAGGAAGCATAATAGTTGTTTACAACTTAAGCTCAGAGGACTTCAAAAGTATCTAAGACGTCGTACCTGGAGACATAGTGTCACTTTCACGAGTTCTCCTCTTGCTTACAATGGACTGTTAACATTTGGTTCTGCTCGTTCATTGGGAACCAATGTTTGACCAAAACTAGGCCAGATTATAAACACTTATTTATATTTATTTATTCACTTTCAGTATGTGTGTGTGTGCGTGTGCCTGTGTGTATGCATGTGTGAGTGTATGTGTGTGTGTGTGTGTGTGTGCGCGCGTGCGTGCGTGTGTGCGCACATGTATGGGCATCAGAGACAAGGTGTAGAAGTCAATTCTTTCTTTCCATGGATTTGTCCCAGGCATCACAGTCAGGCCATCTGACTCTGTGGCAAGTGTCTTTACTGCTGAACCATCAGGTTGGCTCCAGTTAGTATAATACTAGTTGTGATGCTCTACCATCTCATATATATTGAAAATGACTGTTATATAAATTTAAAATTAGCAGAGGGGCCAGAGAGATGATTCAGCAGCTCTTCTTGCAGAAGACCTGGGTTCAGTTCCCAGCACCCACATGGCAACTCAGTTCCTGACTATAACTCCAGCTCCAGGGATCTGATGCCCTCTTCCGGCCTCTGTCGGCACTGCATGCATGTGGAGAACTTACATGCACCAAGCAAAATAGTCATATACATAAAATAAAAATAAATAAAGCTTTCAAAGAATTAGCTTATCTGAAACTACTTAGTAAGCCTCCAAGAATAACAAAGACTAGGAGACACCATTCTGATTCCAGTTGGTTGTAGGCCAGAACTCACCCACCCCTCACCCCCACCCCCTCTGACCCCCGGGGCACGGAGCAAAGCATAAAAGCTCCCAAGAATAAACCCTTGCAGCTCAGATGTTACACCCCTTTCTCACGAGCTAAGGTTTTCCCATTACTGGCTTCTGTAGGAGCGGTTTTTAAACAAAAGTGAGCCAGTAATTTCTTTAAAAATCATTCTGGCTGTATGCATGTGTTGGCATATGTATGTGCGTATTTCCCATAGTAAAATATGCACCACATAAAAACTAACAATGTAGTCTCATTTAAGTGTATAATTCAGGGCATGATGTATGATGCCTGCTCTCGAGTGACCATCATCACTACTCAGGTCCAGAATTTCCTCCTCCCCAAATATAGCAATGTACTTTTAAATACTTATATTCTTTTAATTAAGTAGGGAAAACTACTGTGTTTTCCGAGCCTGTCCTCTAGTGGCATTAAGGAGGATACAATTACATTTCCTTTAATTCTCAAATAGTGTAAAGAACCCATCTTCTTGTTGCCATGGCAGAGAAGAGGTTGGAGTGGACCCAGGGCATGCAGGGAGCATGGTGACCATGGGTGGCCAGCTCAGCCAGGGTGCTAAAAGGGATAGTGCCCGCTCCCTCAGCTCTATGCTGGTGACTGCAAGCTCCCTAGATACCATCATTTGGCTAGTCTTCATTTTCCTCATCCCAACCAGGAGTTGACAAACTCTTTGCTAACTTAGCACCAGAGTGAAGAGAGCCGAGGGCAGGAGCTGCCCCGCTCAATTCTTGGCTTTAACAATATCCATGTTGTGTTACGAGTTCTCTTCATTCTCTTCCCACTTCCTCTTCCCCACTTCCCTGAACTCATTTCATTATTGTTCAGTACATCTGGTTCCTACTAGGCCACCTCCTTCCTCTCTCTGGGCCTACCTGGCTGACGGACAAACTTCCTTTATCTTTCCCAAACCATCTTTTGTCTGCCCCATTTGGTGATGGTGGCTCCTCCCTGGGTCTCCATCTCCCTTTTACCATCTCCATTGTGGCCATCCCCACGTGTGTCTCTCCACAGATGATGGAGGGGGTTGGCTTGCCTGGTGCCTCATTGCTTCTTCCAGCCCCCTATTCTTCTCTAAAGCAAAGCTCACCCCCCGGGGGGGGCTTGGCTCAGACCTATCCTATGAGCCATCACCTTCTCTACACCCAGCCAGGCATCCATCATTCATTGAACGTTTGCAATCTGCTTCCTTTCTCCATCAGCTCAAGGCTGCCACTACTCAGAGTAGCAAGAGCGGTTTTTTTTTTTTTTTTTTTTTTTTTTTTTTTTTTTTTCTGCTATCAACCTCTCTGCTTTTCCATCTTCTCCACAGAATCAGATCCAAACACAAAACTGGCCGTCCTCTCTTCGACCAGAGCTTTCCTCTTTCCGACTGCTGCACACCCATCCTACCCTGCTCTCTAGTGTCTGATGCTCAGACTGCCCCGCCCCATTTCCTAGGTTTCCTCAGAGCCCTCCCACCCTTTGATTCCCTTGCTTGGAAAAGCTTCAGTCCCAGGTCCCTGATGCATGTACTCTAGCAGGGCTGTTGAAACACACCCAACACATGCACCCAAGCTCACAGCCTCCTCCTTCAGCCAAGCCCTTCCTGTTTTGTCAGCTCTTGTCTTTGTCCTTCACCAGCTCATCCTCTGGTGTTTGGATTTAGATACCCAAATAGTCAGAATCCAACCCTAAATTGTATTAATTTGGAATCTATAAAAGCTAGAGAGATTCTAAGTATCCAACCTTTACCATGGTTCTTAAGCCTCCTTTTTTACTTCCCTATTCACTGGAAAGTGGTAGCTCTTACTTTATTGAGAAAACCCTGGCCTTCTTCTCTCGAACTCACTCAACTTGACACACAGGTATATGAAAGGAGATGCTAAAATGGATGTTGGATCTCAGAATTGTAATCTGATAGACTTTGGGTATGCAGTGGGGTGGCCATAAGACCATGTGTATTTCCAAGGGCTTATGGATGAAGAGTCTCTTTAGATAACACTAATGTCTATAGCATGAACACAAAAAGCTTGGAAAGAAGGATTGGGTAAGATTCCTCGGAGAAAGCTGAGTTGTAAATATAGTTACTCCTACCTCCCATAGTAGTTGGAAGAGAGCCTTGGGGTGGGTTGCTGACAGACAGCCTGTGGAGCTTGGTAGACATGAAAGGCTGGGGTCTGCATATACCTAAGGGTTCCAAGGTGAAAGATCCTGAGGTGGAGAGAGAACTGGATCCTTAGAACATGGTCAGAAGGCATGAGTATGCCTTGGCTAGGCATGGGTTCCATAGAGGAGCAGCAAGGTTGGAGCTCCTAAGAGCATTGATTGGAGCTGAAGCAGAAGAGGCCGAGCGGTGGTGGTGCACACCTTTAATCCCAGCACTTGGAGGCAGAGGCAGGCAGACTTCTGAGTTCGAGGCCAGCCTGGTCTACAAAGTGAGTTCCAGGACAGCCAAGGTGACACAGAGGAAACCCTGTCTCGAAAAAAACAAACAGGAAAAAAAAAAAACAAGAAAGCATACTGTGAGCATAATGAAATGTCACCCACTTAGGGAGTCTGAAAGACCCAAAGGAATGGCTCCCCAAGAGGAACCTTACCACACATGCCATGCCCGAGAACATAAAGAAAGCTACACCAAGAGAGACCCACAAAACAAGAACTATCCTGCTCCCTGACCACTTCTCCTTCTTCCTACTTCCAACTTCACTCCAGACAGGACTATACCCCAGAGCTCCTATCTGACCTAGGCAGGTGGGGATGCTGGACTTGAAAAGCCAGCAGTGAAGCCCCTACGGCAGCTGGCCCATTAAGGAAAGAGAGACTTGGATTACTGTCTGAGATAGGATGTCTGACTGACACTGAGTCTCCGACCTCAACTGGTCACACAGAACTGAAGACGTGTTCTCAGCACGCACTTCTCCCCTGAGGTTTTGTTCTTAGGTATCCCAAAGCTTGCAGCTTCCCTAGCTGCTTGAGGTTGTTCTCCAAGCTTCTCGGATTCTGGACACCCAGACTAAACATGTCCTCTCTGAACAGGGATCTTGCCTCTCTGCAGGTGGAGACACCTGGAAGCACCCCTTCTGTCTCCCTCCCTTCTCCTGTCCACCCCATACTTCATGGTGCTAAGTTTTGGTTCAATTCTCCTGAGGTTTTCTGTTTGAAGCACCGTGAAAACAGAGTTCAGACGCAATGACTTTGTTTCCCAGCATGGTTTTCCGTGAGAAATACTGAGAGGATGTGGTTCTAACAGCTCCTTTGGGTACTATTTGGGCTTTGATCAGCACAAAATACCTTCGTGTCATGCTTTACAAATCAAGAAAATCTCTATTCTTTTTCTACTTGCAAGTAAAGGTTGAAGAACTTTCCACTCAACAGCCCTGTGATGGCTACGACCTACACAGGTGGACAACCACTGCAGTCATAGGGTAGACCAGTTGTCAAACAGTTCATTGGCTATCCTGGGTATGCATAACTTAGTGAGAAATGATTAGTTGCCTAGCAAACTTGTACATCAAAGAATTGATACCTTTAGATACCTTTGTGACTCTAGGCAGAAATACTGTTCGAAGATGAAATCAAATTCCACCAAGATTTGACTCCTCTGAGGTCTTAACTCTCTGGCTCCCTGTGACTCATGTTTTCAGTTCATATCATATTGCTTCTATAACCTATAACCCACTTCTAGGGATAGGAAGCTAGCTCTCCATTCTGGACTTAGATGGCCTTTCACTGTGACCTCCAAATCTCCGAAGTATATAACTATCATTGCTTTTACCATGTTGTACCATAATTGTCATTACTAGACTATAGATTTTTTGAGGCAAGGACTCTGTCAGCACTGTATGTGAGCCCCAACACAGTACGAGGCATGCAGCTGTTACATACAGTTTGTGAGTGAGCAAATGAATGAATGAATGAATGAATGAACAGTACCTTCCTATCTTCCAGATCGATTTTGTTCCCCAGCACCACCATGGGATATGACTGCTCCATAGGGACAATCTTTGCCAGGACATCATCCCTCCAGATATCCAGGGCTTCAAAGGACTCTGGATCAGTAACATCAAATGCCAGGATACAGCCATCGGAACCTTTGTAGAATGTTGATACCATTGAGCGGAACCGCTCTTGACCACCCGTGTCCCAGATCTGGAGGGGAAGAGGAGCGCCCCACAGGGCTCTGATGAGTGGCTGAAGGGAAGCCCAGCAAGGTTGTATCATGCCAAAGCCTTCACTTCTGGATGGGGAAAATCCTGGTATAATGCCCTTCCACACCCAGGCACTGCATGCACTCTTACCACCGCTACCCCCACTCTACTACAGCTCTTAGCTCTCACTTTTTCTCTAGTTTATCAGGGTAAGGGTTGTTAGCCCATCTCCCAACAGTAAATATATTTTGGCTTTGAAGGTCATCTGTCCGAGTCATACTGTTCACTTCTGCTATGGTAGAGAAACAAGTGGGTGTGCCTGTGCCCCAGTGAAGAGACAAGGCTTAGAGCCCAGATTAGCTCATGTTTGTGCTGCTCTCTCTCCAGATCCTCTGAGCTTCTAGTACATGTTGCTGTGTATGTGGGTGGTTTTTAGGTATGTGTGTAGTAAAGAGACAGAGGGCACAGCTCACCTGCAGCTTCAAAGTCGTGTCATCCAGTATGAGAATTTTGGAGAGGATGCTGGCCCCCAGCGTGGTCTGGTATTCCTCGAAAAATGTTTGGTGTACATATTGGTGAAGGAGAGAGGTCTTTCCCACACTGAGGAAAAAAATTCCACACATGTGTAAATACATACCTATAAATACACACACATACACACACACACACACACACACACACACACACACACCTATGCTATTCTCAGGATACTACCATCCCCGTCACACTGCAGTATTTTCCTTCCTTCCTTCTTTCCTTTCTTCCTTTCTTTCTTTCTTTCTTTCTTTGTTTCTTTGTTTCTTTCTTTCTTTCTTTCTTTTTTTCTTCCTTCCTTCCTTTCTTTTTCTTTTCTTTTTTTCCTTTTTTTCTTTTTGGAATTTAAGAAAGGGCTTTGATGAGCAACTCTGAATAAGGATAGACACAGAACAACAGTGTATACCTTAGGTTGGGCTCAGGCTGCTCAGAGAGTTGCCCAGATTCTTTTTTTTTTTTTTTTTTGGTTTTTTGAGACAGGGTCTCTCTGTGTAGCCCTGGCTGTCCTGGAACTTACTCTGTAGACCAGGCTGGCCTCGAACTCAGAAATCCACCTGCCTCTGCCTCCCAAGTGCTGGGATTAAAGGCGTGCGCCACCACAGCCCGGCTAGTTGCCCAGATTCTAAATTTCTAGTATCAATGGTCTAGAGACCACCCTAGAGCAAAGAATATGAAATCATTTCTAGAAGCAGAAACCAACCAAAATGAGCCATTTGGGATAAAGTTAAGTATCCCACAACAGTGTGTAGGGTTTTGTTGGGTGTAGCAGGACGTAGGTCGACCCAGAGATGCAAGGGTGCTAGTGAGCTGGACCCGAACCAAGAACTTTTTGCCAGCTTCTTTCTCTTAGCTCAGCTCCCTTCCTTGAAGGAAGATGCAATTCTGCTGTCACTCTGACTCAGACAGGGTCCCTGGGAGGTGGGAGCACAGCCTGGAGCACCGTCTTAACACACCCAGGTGGAGTTCCTCTCCAGAAAACACCCAGCAGCCAGGCTTGGCTTACCCAAGTGCACCAACAATGATAAGTTTCAGGTCCACCTTCTTTCGGGGATTCATGAGGGGCTTCAGGGCCTGTGGGGAAACAGAAGTCATTTCACACTGGCTGGTCTTGCTTGTAGCCATTGTTGCAGAGGCTAACCCTCCCCTACTCAGTCACTGCAGCCCTCCCTCAAGTGTCTTTCACTACACTCTAGCAATAGCACTTAGCATCCCGTGAGCTCTGTTTCCCTCTGCTTTACCAGGATCTTGCTAAGGACTCTAGTTCTGAAGCACACACGTGTCTCAGCACCCCGTCCACACCCCTCCCTTGACTTTCCCTTGCCAAAGTTACAAGATGGATAAGTCGCTCACCCTTCAGCTCTTCCAATCCTGCTCTGGGAGGTAGCTGAGAGTGCCAAACGGCAGGGCAGATCTGAACAGAGACTTCTCACAACACAGCCTAGAACCAGGAATGGAGGCCAGCGTGGGGAGAGGGGATGGGCTGGGCAGGACAAGGGATTCATTGTCATGACTGCCTGGAGGCTTTGGATGGACAAGAACTCCTCCCCCAGCCAAAGCATGTGGCACTTGCCAATCACAGGTTCTTTGCTGCAGCTGGAAGGGGATGAAGTCAGTACACGTTACTGGAAAGCTACTTGGCAGCATGTGCGGCGAGCCTCAAAATAGCTCTGACCTCTACTTCTAGCAATTTTTCTACAGAAATCACCAGGAACTTGAGCAAATACTGTTTCTCCTTTCCAACGTTTTATTGATTCTCTGTGAATTTTACATAGTGCACCCCAATTCCACCTATCTCTCCCTTGAATCCAACCTCCGTCCTGGCAACCTACCTACCCTGCAAAAGAAAAGAAAATAAGATAGAACAAAAAAATAAAATGCTAGGGGCTGGAGAGATGGCTCAGAGGTTGAGAGCACTGTCTCCTCTTCCAGAGGTCCTGAGCTCAATTCCCAGTAACCACACAATGGCTCACAACCATCTGTAATGGGATCTGATGCCCTCTTCTAACATGCAGGTATACATGCTGATAGAACACTCATATATGTAAAATAAATAAATACATCTTAAAAACAACAACAACAACAACAACGAAAACGGTGTTGTGGAAGCTATAGTATGTTGCAGTGTGTTCCACAATACACCCTATTGTCCATACATGTTTACTTGCAAATATTCATTACAGTGAATCATTGGTCTATTCTGAGGCCTCTAGCTTCTGCTACGCTATCTATATTTGATCCTCACAGGGACTCCTCTAGGATACCCTGTTGTTGCCCTGTCTCATAGAGACCCTACAGCTTTGGATCTGCAGGATGGGCCCTTTCATGTGCTCTAGCAGATCATAGATGGGGTAGATGTTGGGGTTGGCCAACTCAAAGCCCTGGATCTGGACCTGGGAGGTAGCTAAGTTGGTCTGCCTGCCAGTTCTCCTGTGCTCAAACCACCTGGGCGAGATCTCCAGCCCTGTTCCAACTAGTCTACCCAATGCCACAGTGTCAGTAAGGGGCAGGACCAGCTCTCCTGGGCTCACACCCTTGGGGCAGCTCACCTGCATACCTACTACCAGTGTCAGCTCTATGGTACTGCCTATGTAAGGCTCAGGGTCTGCTCTCCTCAGTACTGAAGCCAGCCATGGACCCAGCTCTTTTACTCTCATGACCTTGGGGTTGTTCACCAGCTCCCCTAATGTCAGAGTCAGCTCTACTGTGCTGCTTAGGTGAGGGGGAATTTCAGCTCAGCACGGTACCTCAGGTAGCAATCCAGACCAGAGACATCTGCATGGCCTTTGGTAATAATAACACAGGCCTGGGACATCAACACAGACCTTGGCTACCATAGGACTATGGACCCAGACATGACCCTTGGTGGCAGCCAGAGCCAGGAACTCACCATGGCCTCCTCATGTATGCCTATTCCTTACTGTTGTTGAGAGCAAAGACTTTTATTGTTCAAGACTGTCCTTCCAGTATTGCTTATAAGTACCCAACAATGATGAGGTATGTAGGCTAGCATACATGATGGTGACTTTCTTAGTAGTCATTGGAGTAGAGTATTGGGGTATTTTATTATATGTGGGGGAAGTTCATGATCTATGATCTGGTGAAAAGTTGGTGCTAAATAAAGTGTGCAAGATCATCTAAGTGTCAACTAATATCACAATTGTGTTAATTATTTTTCAGTATTGAGGATTAAATCCAGGGCTTTATGAACACTGGACAAGCATCATATGCAGAGGTCCCATGAAATACAAAATGTATACACTGTAAAATAGTTAAATACAATTAAATAATATCTATACTACAGAGCATAAATAAATGTACCCCTTTCCTGTGAGGGGAATGCATGAAAGCCTGGACTTGACCCTGGGATCGCCTAAGATGAAACACAAAGGACTTCCCCTAGGAAACCCCAGGGAATAAGGAACAGGGACCGAGTGATGCTAGAAAGTGGTGCTGACAACATGGCGGGCCTGAAGAAGTGAGGCATGTGTTGTGGTGATATTTCCTAGTAGATAATGAAATAAAATTATGGGGATGAAGAATGAAAAAGGTGATTGATTTGCTTCTGGGGAGGAAGCGAGATTGATGTGGATTATGATTCTTACATCCCATCTATCTATCCATCCATCCATTCATCCATATTATTCTAGCTGCTTAGCAAAAAAGTTCTCCATCTCCCTGGGATGTGGAGGCCGAGAACTAAAGAAACCAACTTGGCCTGGTATACTGCAACAATGTTGCTGCTCACAAAGGCAAGCAACCAAGAAGTGGCTGAGAAGTCTCTTAAAGGGGCGGGTCTTTGAACATCAGTTATCTGTTTGGAAGGAGCCCGAGGGCAATGAAACATTGTTTCCTAACACTTTGGTACAGTGTGTCAACTTAACTTAAAAGACCACCCCAACAGCTTAGAAGGACTTCAAGTTTCAAAATAGAGGCAGTAGATAAGACAGTGCCAGCTGAGCAAACTACCTAAGTGGCTTGTACCACATTATGTGTAGCGCGCTGTTCTCACCATAGCTGTGAGGTGAGTGCAAACCGGCCTCAGAGAACAGTTAACCCAATGGGCTATTGCTCAGTACAACTACAGTGCTGGCCTAACTTGAACAAGGCTTCCATCCTTACCATCAAAATGAGTGTGTGTGTGTGTGTGTGTATGTATGTGGTGTGTTGCCATGCACACTTTGCGTGACTGCAGTATTTGAGGTGTAAACTTCAAGGAAAGTCAGTCTCCTGCCTCCGCATTGTCGCCTGGCACCCCA
>NW_022196891.1:28117677-28119285 GCF_008632895.1 Mastomys coucha | reverse complement strand
GTGCTGCACCAGTCCATAGGAGATGGCTGCTGTTTTAGACCTGGTGTGTTTTAGGTGGCCTCAGATGTGCCTCGACTACTGACTGAGCTGCCAGATTTTTCATTTCTCTTTTGCAATGATTGTAAAAGCCTCATGTCATTTTTGAGAAATACACTCAGACCTTACACCACTCGTGTCTAGTCTGTTTGTCAAAGCTAAATCCCATGCACACCTGGCCAGAACCCATCATCCCGCAGAACAAGGGACCCTATAAGAAACCCCAGTCTGTGGTAGTATGTGTGTGTGTGTGTGTGTGTGTGTGTGTGTGTGTGGTGTGTGAGTGTGTGTGTGTTGGGGAGTAGGGGGAGTAACTTATAACTCACGCAACACCACACTGAAGTAAACGGATAAGCTAGTGCTAGGACAGGGGCAGAGAAAGCTCTCCTGTGTCCTGGTGCCTTCGGATCACCAGCGTTGGGAGCCTTGGTGTCAGTGTACATGAACATGTAGAGACACTGGGCTCAGATCTGGTGTGTTCAACAAAGCCTTAGGTGTATTGGGGAAAGGCAGCCAGAGGGATGAAGAGGGATTGGAGTGAGGGACCTGAGGTTGCTGAATAGGAGCCATGTGTGAGGACCCGCACTCGGTGGACACATATCGTGTGGAGGTGGAGGGAATGGACCATGCTGGCATTTATTGGTCAGACACTGTGTTGAGAACTTTGAAGATATGCAAATACATAATAGCACATTGTGTGTATTAAATGAATTAGTGTGCTATTGTGCTTGATGCATTGTTTTGGTATATTTACTGGCACAAATTGAGGTTTCTTAAGAGCGTTAAGGTTTTAGAGTGTTAGTTATTTTCGTGCACACAAATATTTATGGGGTTGGCACTATTATTATCTGTTTTACTAAGAACTAGAGGTTTCCAGGAGCTAATTTAGGGGTTCCTAACAACACACAGTCTGTAGTGGGTTGGAGCTGAGATTTGGATCCAGGCCTAGCTCTATAGACTGCATTGATGGTTGATACTGATCACCAGTTTAACAGGAGACAAACCTCTGTGCACAACTGGGAGTGAGTTTCTAGGCTGAGGTCATTGAGATGGGAAAATATACCCTAAACATGGACACACACCACTGCATGGTCTAGGTTGAATAAATAGGATGCAAACTGAGCATGGATGCTTCTCTCGGCTTCCTGGCTGCAGACGTAGTGTGAGCAGCTGCCCCGTGCTCCTGCTACCATGCTTTCCCCATTCATGATGGATTGCTCTCTCAAAATGTGAGTCTAAATAGGCCCCTATTTCTTTAAGTCTCTTTGTCAATATTTTGTAACAACCATGAGACATATAACGAGTGTACCCTGGATACCCATACACTAGGCTGTTTGTTTTATAATAATAGAAAAATTATTGAAGCCTGCTAGGCAAATGCTCTGTCACAGAGCCACACTCTCACACATTTTTGAGGTGGAATCTCATGCCATTGCCCAGGCTGGCCTCAAACCAGCAATCCCTTTCCTCAGACACCCAAGTATCTAGGACCATAAAAGTATGCCACTGCTAGGCGGTGATGGCTCATGCCTTTAATCCCAGCACTTGAGAGGCAGAGACAGGTGGATTTCT
>NW_022196891.1:28111804-28117667 GCF_008632895.1 Mastomys coucha | reverse complement strand
AAATGCCACTGTGCCAAGAGACTATGCCATTAGTAGAAGTGAGTGAGACTAACATAGCTTGACCCTCTGAGGCCCCATCAGAGCTCTACCTGAATCTCCACCAATAACATACTTTCTTTTTTAAAAATTAAATTAGTTAAAAATTTCATATATGTGTACTATATTTATACCCATTTTACCCTACCCCGTATCTTCCCTCCAACTCTTCCCATGCTTTCAACCTTACTACGCTCTCTCTCAAATTCATAGCCTCTTTTAATGCCAGACTTTCTACACAAATGCCATTGAATCCATAGATATTCTGAAATACAAGGCCATTTAAGAAGGATGAGGCGGCTATGTAACAAACACACACTGACAATTTAAGTTAAGCCCCATCTCCCAAATCTAAGCATTTGACAGGGGGTGACTGATTCCAAGCATCGTCTCGCTGCATCTGTCTCTGAGCTTAATCCTACACATGTATCCAGGAAACACACGGATAGAACATACCATCCTAAGAAGAGATGCGGAAAGGCAGAAGAGAGGCTAAGCATTTCCATTGCATCTTAAATGCATATATTTAAAATTTTTATTCTACAATCTTAAATTGTTTCTGTAATTTAAGAATTTATAAAAAAAAAAAAGACTTACCCCCCTCTCTCTTTTCCCCTGGTTTTACCTTGACTTAACCTCTCTTTACAAAGCATGTGCGACTGTGTAGCTGCCTAGAGTCATCTGAGTGTGATTTCCTATTTGGATGAATCACCATGACTTGGGGGAGGAGGCAAGGGGAGAGACTGCCTCATGCCAGGCAATGATTGTGACTTTGGGGTCAGAGAGCCCTCTCTCTCTTCCCTAATCTACCCATCTGGGACCTTGAACCATGAGTATTACTTTTTTTTTTTTGTAGCCCTGGTTATCCTGGAACTCACTCTGTAGACCAGTCTGGTCTCGAACTCAGAAATCTGCCCGCCTTTGCCTCCCAAGTGCTGGGATTAAAGGCGTGCACCACCATGGCCTGGCTGAGTATTACTATTTTTGACCTCTCTGTTCCCTCCTGGAAAAAATGGATGTTACTTATGGCTGTGGCTTCCTCTGCAGATGGCACGTGTGTGTCATATTATGAGAGCATAACAGGATCTCAATGTTAGGAAAGATACAGATGACAATTTAACACCTTCGTGGGGTGGGGATTGGTAGAGGAGGTCCTGACATCCGATTTGCAGTGGTTGACATTTTTGTAGACATGTCCACTAGGGCTGATGTCGAGCTACAAATGTTGAGCATGCGTAGTACTAGAAGGACCTCGGTGTCACTTAATCTAAGCACTGGGCTCATGGAAAGCAGCTAAACATGCCCTGGGTGCTTAATCCTTTCACCAGGGGGACAGGTGCCATCCATAAGAAATGCTCAATTCCTCTGCAACACCAGGCACTGGCGGAGGGAGTGTTGGGGGTCGGGGGTTGAAGTCTTTCCCTTGGGTTTTATTTGCCTCTTCTGATCCTAGGAACCTCTCTATCCATACCTCTGCTGTCCCGATGCCCTTTCCAGATGTGCCGTGGAAGTGTGCAGCCACCAAAGGCTCCCATCCCCTAATCCCAAAAAGGGCAAACATTTGACAAGTCTGACATCTAAAAATAGCCTTGATCTTTGGTCCAGAGAGTGACCTAGGCTGGCCCAGTGCTAGGATTGAAGGAGTCAGTTTGGGAGCGGACAGCAGCGGGGCTCTCTTGACTATGACTCCCAGGTTTCAGATAGTAGCTGAGGTCCCCTCCCGTGTCGTCTACCCCCAGCTGGGTGTAGCTACAATGTCCTTTTTGGCCTCTTTTCACTGGATGACTCAGAGCTTCAAAGAGGGAAGCACGGTATCCTCCGATCAGCAAGGCTGAGTCATCTTCACTGTTACTTAACACTGAGTAGCAGGCTTGGAATGCTGGACCTGCCCCGCCAGCCCAGCCCACATAGAGCAGGACTGCAGCCAGGACCATCTCTTCTCTGGCTCCTGTCCCACAGCACTTCCAAGCCAGAGCTGGGCCCCACCCTTAGCTTCTCTACAAACAAGGAAGACCCGTCGCTGCAGAGCTGTTCTTGGGCCCGTGTCTAGTCTCCAAGAACTCCTGAGGACCTTGGCCTTCTCCTTCCCGCATCTCTATCCCACTGGCTCCAGCCAGGACCCCACATCGTCTCTTGCCTTGCTTGTCCTGGAGGAGGTCCTATATTAAGTTGTCAGGGAGACCAGTGAACAGGAGCAGCTGAGAATGCCAGAGCAGGCCCAGTTTCTCTGCCCAGTATACAATCTTTCCCAGCTTCTAGTCTTGCTGCACAATTTCTCTTTCCCCCCTCTGCTCCCCATACTTTATTCATTCTAACAAATGGTGGACCCGCAGGCCGAGTGTAAGGTTTTTCTGTTTAATGAGATTCTTGGGGTACAGGAGGTTTTGTGGTCTGCCAGGATCACTTGGCAGTTGGCACCACCCACCCAAATCCTTGCAGGTCTAAACCTGCTTCCTCTGCGAAGCATACCCACAGTGCCGGTTTCAGAAGGCTCCTCTTTCTCATTCTTTAAGCTCTTTGGGGAGATGTTTGTCCTGCTTCCCTAAGTAGACTACCTGTACCCTAGACAATGCCTCTTATCTCGCTGTACACCTGTCCCCAAAGCATGGTGACTGATGCTGCAGACACAGAAGCTTCCCTGAAGAGTGACAGTCCATCCACATGTCCTTCCCATGCATGGATCCATTCATTCATCCATCCAGGCAGGCGTCTGTCTATCCAAACACCCATGTAGTGCATGCCTGCTATGCAGAAGCACGGTCTATGTCTAAGGATACTCACAAACTACTATCTCCATAAGATCTTTGTGGGGTGGGGGACTGATCTATGAGCCCAAAGCAATTCTTTTTAATCAATGTGCAATGCCTAGCAATTATAGAACACTTGCATCTTACAAAATGCTATTAGAGCCCAATGGATTCTGCAGTCAAAACTAGTTGGTGGGCTGGCAAGATGGCTCCACAAGTAAAGGTTCTTGCCAGACCTCGTGTGAGGGTAGATGGAGAAAATCGACCCAACAAAGCTGTCCTCTGACCTCCACAAATATGCTGTGGTAAGTATGAATGCCTATCATTCACATAAGACATAAGACAATACACACACATACACACACGTGCGCACACATGTGTGCACACACACACCAAACAACAACAAACTAAGTTAGTAGCCAGCTTAGAGTAGAACCGGAATCTGCCCAATTCTGTTCATCAGCACCTACACTGTAGCTCTTCGCCAGGAGAAATTCTTATGGATTAGCACAAGAGAGATATTTTCCTATTTTGGGGAGCTCATCTTTCTCTCATAGCTCCCAAATCTTCAATGCAGAGAGCACCATGTCCGTGGGCCAAGGAGACGCCAGATGCTGTAGGACCTAGTCCTCTTGGAAGGCTCTGGTTTCTTCCGGGCCCTGCAGGTCTAGAGGCATAATGACAACCTCCTTTGAGCTGCCTTGTTTCGCCTGCTATTGCTGCCTTTGCAGCTCCCTGTAATTGGCAGGGAAGTCCTTTCTCCGCCACACCCAGGAACTCTGCAGCGCAGGGGTCTTTGGGCTGGATGGAAACTCTGCACCTGCCAAGTTTCTAGCCTCCTTTCTGCACCCGATTTCTACTCCTCTTCACCAACACCCAAACAGTTGCGGCGCAGATGGGCACACGCGAGGAAAGACAGGCTGCCAGGCTCCTTTCAGGCATGGTTGTATGGCACTCACCTCACACAGGTGGGAGTTCTGGGTCTGGGCCTCTCTCTTCCCGGAGTGGCAGTTTCAATCTGGCCAGTATTGAGAACGTAAACGGTTTTGGTGAGAGGCCACTTCCCTCTGAGTTTTCCTCCCCTCTTTCTGTGCACAGACTTGGGAAAGTTGCAAAAGAGGCCGGGCCAGGGTGACCTCAGCTGTGTGGGTGGAGGGGGCGGAGTGCACCGGGAAAGCAGGCAAGGCTTTGAGAGCTGTGTGGATTCAGGGCACCAGGACTATTCAGTTCATCGGGACTCTGATCCCAGGGGGTGAGGAATGGCGGGCTTGAGTTGGGGAACTTTTGGACACAGGGCTTGAGAGCGTCCAATTTATGAGCCTCAGTCCATGGGAGTCCCAGTAGAGGAGCCCTTTGTTTGTTGTTTCCCAAAAAGTTGTGGAGCAGATTTGGTCCAGCCACCAGTGAACCAGTGAGGCTGGAAGATGTTCTGCTGCTTTTAGGCCTTGCCCTAACCCTACATATCACACACACACACACACACACACACACACACACACAAACACACACACAGTATACACACACACAAATGTACATACACACATACACACAGAATATACACATATACATACATCCCACACCCTGCCACACTATGTATACATAACACACCTATACTTTGTATACACACCCCTACATCCCTTGTGCCACACTCCTTATACATACAACTAAACATGCCCCATTCCCTCACCACACCCTACTCTATACCACCCACACCCCTACTCCATTCACAAAGTATTCATACCACACACACACACCACACCACACCACATCACTCACACATATCTACACCACACCACATACACACACCACACCACAGCACATACACACACCATACCACACCACATATGCACACCACACACACACCACAGCACATCAGGCTTGTAAGAGGTAAGGCATGTCCTGGCACCCCACCATCCCATCCTGGGCCTTTCTGGCTAGGTTGTTGGCTTAACCTGAAACACCTAGAAGACAGTAATCTAAGATGCTGTTGGCACATAGTTAATTTGGGCATCTCGTTTCACTGTCATGGACCATGCCTTGGGTATAATTGGCAGATGAAAGGCAGACGGAGTGAGTTTAGACATGACTCCCCAGATCCCAGGGGGTCCCCTTAAGGTGTATCTAATGTGTTCCACTTTCCTCACAAGTTAGGACTTTGTCTCTTTGTAGGCATATTCCCTTGTTTGATTACTGTCCTGCCAGAAAGTTCTTCCTGGTTCTGGTTCCATAGCTCTCTCTAATGGGGCTCTCCAGCCACTATGTGTCTAAACCAGCCATAGAAAACTGCATTTGGAAAGCAGAGTGGGTAGCCTTTGGATCCCACACTGGGCCAGTTGTGCTGCCAGCATTGGCCCTACCAAAAAGTCTTTTAGAAGCTCCTTCAAGCGTATGCCACCCTGAATGCTCCCGATCTCACAAGCTAAGCAGAATTGATCTGCTTAGAACTTATTTGAGAGAAGCTTCTCCAATATTATTCTACTTTTTTTTTCCTTCTGAGATCAGCTCTTAAATGAACTTTCCCGTGTAGTTGTGCACCTGTGTGTTGTGTGACCATTACTAAGGAGATGTGAGCAAATTGTCTGCTCAGACAGGGAGCTGACCAGAGAGCAAAATAAGATCTCTAATGTTCAGTGTGGTAACCCCATGAGTCTTATTGGGGTTACTCACGGGAATATGGGTGAGGGGATGCTTACCACAGGAGCAGAACTGGTTCAAAGACACCTTCATCATCAAAGCCTACCCCAGCAGAGGTGACAGCTCACAAAAGCTGGGAACCTGGAACACACTGCACAACATGTTGGAGAGTGACTCTTCCAGGCAGCTTGACTGGTCTCTGCCCCTTCTAAGAAGCCTAGCATTCCTTACTGCTTATTTATGCCGTGTAGCCTTTGAGTTATTTACTCCCTGAGCTTAAAGAACACCTCCTTGCAGTGTATAATGTCTCACCTCCTTTAGCATCCCTCTGAGATGGAAGGTTTTATCCCGGAGGAAATGACTACACATCTGTGAGATGGTGCCTGGGCATATACTATAGACACGTGGTGGCATGTGAACTTGCAGAAGATGTCACAAGGCCTGGG
>NW_022196891.1:28110135-28111794 GCF_008632895.1 Mastomys coucha | reverse complement strand
GGGAGGACCCTTGTGGTATGGGAAGTGCCCTGTCTGCAGCTGGTTTTTATAGCATCTGAACAGGGCACTGAAACTTGTTCTTTTAGGTACTCTTTGCAGAACTGTTTCTAGTGTTTTTTTTGGAAACTAAGACACCAGCTCTCAGACTCCAGCTCCCGCTTCCTCCATCCACGTGAGTCAGAAGTCAGCAGCTTCCCTTTCCTTCTTCTGTCATGCTGCGCTGGAAAAGGAGTCCTTGATGCCCACCCACTGTATGGCCAGCCACAGCTCCTGCATTCATTCAGTCGTCTGAGTCATTGGACTCTTGGGGGCTTGGGGGGCAAATGGATCCTGGTGTTGACTAAGTAAAGGCATAGGGGATTCAGAGGAAGAGGATAGTAGTCCTAGGGATGGAGTTTGAAGGGAAAGAAGACGGAATTTGAACAGGAGTTTGAAGGTCTGGCAGGTGCATATGTTGGGTGGGTGGAGGAAACATGCAAGTTCAGTTAAACAGAAGTAACCTGGAAGTAGGCAGAGACGCTACTCTCAACACCTCAAGTGAAGAAGAGAGCTGACACTGGAAAAACACCCAGTTCAGGTTCCCAGTTCAGGCTGACAACACCTCTACTCTGTAAAGTTCCAACTAGGGTTTTGTTTGTTTGTTTAGAGAGGGGTGGTGGTAGTGGTGTGCATCTAGGTAACCAAGGCTGGCCTTGAACCTCCTACCTCCCTACCTTCTGAGGCGTGGAATTGCAGGTCCCTAGAACTCAAACTCCTGCAAACTCCATCCCTAGGACTACCATCCTCTTCCTCTGAATCCCCTATGCCTTTACTTAGTCAACACTAAGTACATCATTTCCCCTGCAAGTGAGGACATGGGGAGGGTTCAACAGGTTAGGGTGACTCACATGCATGGAGGGGGGGGGGTTAAACTGGCATAAGGTCCAAGATGATCATGAAAATTGTCCCATCTCGAATGTCTTTTGGTACTTGGGGGGGTGGCTACAAGGAAGTGGGGACAGGGGAAGGGCGGGCTTTTAGTGACTTTCTGAAACGTTTCTCAGTTAGGCACTCTTGTGGCGTGTGCGCAAGAGCACTGGTGGGATTGGAGCATCAGTGAGGATGTTCTGGAAAACACCCTTGGGAAAAAGGACAAAAGGCCAGGTGGTAGCAACACTTTTGTGACAGAACTAGTGGGACTGGTGTGAAGACAGAGTCGCCATTTTTGTTTTGCCCAGTGGTGTGGCTTATGCATCATGTCCATCCTCTCTCTGGACTTCCTTTCTTCTCAGTCTGCTGGACATGAAGCCCCAGGCCAGCATACTCTAGAGAACTCTTGTCCAGAAATGACCCCAAGGAGTGGACCTGCCAAGGATGCTGTTCCCAAACTGCCCTCCACTTGGTTCTTGGGGTAGTTTATAAAGCCTTTTGTATCAAGCTCCTCTGTTTCCTGAGAGTTTCCTTGATGGGTGAGGGCCTACAAGCCAGCTAACTGCTTCTGCATGCTGAATGGGCACTGTCTTAGTTACTTTTGTATTGTTGTGACAAAGCACCATGACTAAGGAACTTATGGAAGAAAGAGTTTATTGGGAGCTTACAGTTTTAGAGGGTTAGAACCCATGACCATCATGGTGGGGAGCATGGCAGGAAGAGAGAGAGAGAGAGAGAGAGAGAGAGAGA